>NC_041381.1:668253650-668265952 GCF_002162155.2 Triticum dicoccoides
GGCTGAAGTTTGTTGTATAATTGCAGGCTAAGGTCATGGAGGAAGGCTACGATTTCTTGACATATCCTTACATAAAGAGCTTGTTTGTTGGAGAGCGTGTGCGTTACGATGTGAAGACCTGCCGACTGGTAAATTCTTGTTATCCCTTCCTTTGTTCTGAGGCACATATAACTATAAGCATTTCCCATCACCTGCCATGCTTGTGTTTCGCTAGATACTGGTGCTTATGAAGGGTGGGAGAGGCTACCACGTGCTGTACATCTTTGACATGATGAAGAAGATCGTTCATGTCATGGATCCTAAGAGGGCGCAGTACAATATTCTTGAGCTAGAAAGGAAGCATGCAAGCTGCATCGATAGGCTCATTTCCGCTCTGTGCAAGTGCATAGAGACATTTTTTGATGGTTGGCACGTTAGAGAGGATAATTTCACAAGAAAAGCACACCCCATGATGCATGAGCCGTCCTCAAGGTAAAATGCATTGATAAGTTTGCCCTGGTTCATTGATTTGCTTGCAGTTCTAACTTGATCGAACTCTTGTGGCAGCAATGACTCCACCTTCTACAACATTCACTCTATGTGGGCGTTTGATGGTGAATATATGCAGAAAGAGATTTGGAAGGTGGGGAAACTACCATTCTCTATGTTCTAGCACCGATATTAATGTTTTTGGGACATTATAGATGTTTGTTTCTCTGTATTTGTCTTCGTGCAGGACCAGCTGACGCCGTTCAGACAACAACTCATGAGGATGGTTCTCACCCTGCCAGGAAACAGGGCACTGCCTCCACAGGATGTGGTGGACCCTGACGTGTGATGCAAAGTGGGTTACTCGTCCCGGAATCGTGTGCCTCCTACTAGTATTTGTATAATTAGATCGCTTGAACCAGTTCCATCGTCTCGCACTAGTATTTGTATAATTAAATGTCTGGTGGATCTTTGACATATTAAAAATGACCCGGCCCATATTACCAGTTTGTGTGTATGTGCAAAGTGCTTCCTCTTCGATGGATTTTGTTTGTTCCATTGAAAACAACCGTTTCTTTTATTTGATGAATGTCACGCAAGCGATATGCGGTTGAAAGAGAGTGAAAAAATTATGATCTTTGTCCGAATGTGTGGTAGTTGGTTAGATCAACATTAAGGGGGGCAAAAAATGATATACATAATACAAAATTATGTTTTCACCATCGAAAAATTGGCAAGGCGTTGTGGGTGTAGTCACGGGGACATTTTTCACTCGTTGATCTAACTTAATTTCTGCCAAACCATGAAAATGGACAAAAATCAAAAAGTTCTATCATGGGTTTATTTGATGAGTTCTCTCCATGGTTATTTTGGGTGCTTATGTGTAGTATGTGTTTTTGAAAAGAGAAGAAACCAATGTACCATTCCCCGTTTTTAATATGGTACCATTAAAACCATGATATTCCTCATGGGTGGTAGTTGGTCTGATCAACATTCAGTAAAGTCAAGAATTGGCAAGGCATGGTGGGTTTAGTCAGGGGGGCTTTTTTAACTCGGTCAACTTACTAGAATTCTGTCAACCCATAAAATGGACAACAACCGAGTGGTTCTCTCATGGTTTTATTTGATGAAATTTCTCCATGGTTATTCCCCATATGTTTTCTCCATGGTTGTTTTGGGTGCTCGTGTGTGAAAAAAGGAGGAACGGGTGATTTTGAAAAGAGAAGAAACCAATGTACCATTCCCCGGGAGGGGGGGTAAGACTTGCAGGTTATATTTATCCTTTTTGGATGTGAAAAGATTTATGATGTTTGCCCCTTGTTGTTATATAAAAAATGATTTAGCTACTCTCATGGTTTTCGTTGCTTCAAAGCAGATGAAAACATGTTTTGGATTAGGAGGCCCATTTTTTTAAAGGATATCTTCTGTTTCGATAATAGCCTACACTCATTTGAAAAGACAACCGTCACTCCTTTTTCATTAACATTGTTCCCTCCCGTTCAAAACATTATTAAGGAATACAAAAATGACTCCATACATGGTACCGTTAAAAACATGATATTCCTCATGGGTGGTAGTTGGTCTGATCAACATTAAGTAAGTCAAAAATTGGCAAGGCATTGTGGGTGTAGTCAGGGGGGCTTTTTTATCTCGTTGAACTTACTATAATTCTGTCAGCCCATAAAATGGACAACAACCGACTGGTTCTCTGATGGTTATATTTGATGAAATTTCTCCATGTTTATTCCCCATATGTTTTCTCCAGGGTTGTTTTGGGTGCTCGTATGTGGTCGGTCCACCAATCACTAAACGTGAAAAAAAGGAGGAACGGGTGATTTTGAAAAGAGAAGAAACCAATGTCTTATTCCCCGGGAGGGAGGTAAGACTTGCAGGTTATATTTATCCTTTTTGGATGTGAAAAGATTTATGATGTTTGCCCATTGTTGTTATATAAAAAATGATTTAGCTACTCTCATGGTTTTCGTTGCCTCAAAGCGGATGAAAACATGTTTTTGATTATGAGGCCCAGTTTTTTCAAGGAAATCTTCTCTTTTGATAATAGCCTACACTCGTTTGAAAAGACAACCATCACTCCGTTTTCATTAACATTGTTCCCTCCCGTTCAAAAAATTATTAAGAAAAACAAAAAAATGATTCCATACATGGTACCGTTAAAAACATGATATTCCTCATGTGTGGTAGTTGGTCTGATCAACATTAAGTAAGTCAAAAATTGGCAAGGCATTGTGGGTGTAGTCAGTGAAGCTTTTCTAACTCATTGAACTTACTAGAATTCTGTCAACCCATAAAATGGAGAACAACCGAGTGGTTCTCTCATGGTTTTATTTGATGAAATTCCTCCAGGGTTGTTTTGGGTGCTCGTGTGTGGTAGGTCCACCAAACACTAAACGTGAAAAAAAGGGAGGGGGGGTAAGACTTGCAGGTTATGTTTATCCTTTTTGGATGTGAAAAGATTTATGATTTTTGACCATTGTTGTTATATAAAAATGATTTAGCTACTCTGATGGTTTTAAACTCGTCGATTTAACTCCAATCCTGTTAACCCACAAAAATTGGCAAACAACGAGTAGAATTCCCCATAGAAATTTATAAACATAATTATAAAACTCCATTATCAGGGACTGGTAAGGCATAGTGGGTATAGATTTCTTATCTTTCAATAACATAATTAAAAAATCTGCATGTTGAACAACAACGAAATTCCGATGAGTTTCCACCATGGTTAATTTTTCTAACATGTTTGGTGAATAAAAAAAATCATTTTGTTAAAATTCCTAAAATGTTGTACTTCCAGTCATCACTACGCATGAAAGATAATAATTAAAACTTAACCCTCTTTTTCGACAATGGTTTCCTCTTGCTTATCCCTCTAGTTTTAAAACTTAACCCTCTTGTGCGAAATACATTGTTACAATATTCGAAGGATTTCTGCCGTGGTTATTTTGGATATCATTTTTTATGAGTATATACATCTGTTTTGCGACTCATGAAAAAAAAAGCCAGGTACAATGACGTTTCTCAAATCCGGTTTGGTTTCTCCATGGTTATTTTACAATTTATTGCGCTCCAAACTTCCGATTAGTTATTTCCATTTGAACTAGTTTCACGACGAAAAAAATTTGTGGCAGCAAACACATCTTTGACGTTGGTAGAAAGAATAAGAGTCATGTTTCGTCCTCTGGGATTCTCATTCGTTATGAAAAGTCAGCTCGACGACACGTCAAAGATCGTGCATGCGGATTCGTCTACAGAGGTTAAGAGAAAAGACGCAGCCGAGCCCGAGTAGGGCGCTAGGCTAGTCCGACTTTGAATTAACAAAGCCATCAACCGGTCAGGATACAACTGCAGAGTACATCGAAGAATAAGAATAACAGAAAGCAGCAAGATACAGAGAAGCTGGAAAGCAGCTTACTGAGCCTCAAACACTTCACGCAGGAAGGATACACAATGAATCACACAGCCGAAGAGGTTGAGGTCCTCCAGCACGGCTAAACCTGAACGGAAGCAATGTCGGCTATGGAGAGGAGTGAAGATGCATCAAAATGGCATGCCGTCACCAGACACTAAGGGCCCCGACACAACGCATCCATCCAAATTCCGCTCTTCGAAGAAGGCCCCAACCTTCTCGCCTGGATCGCAAGGCGTCGCACCGTCTAAGAGCAGAGAGTTCCCCTGAACAAGAATGGACGCCACCAGCAAACTCCAAGAGTGGATCAGAGCATCCACCTGAGCCGACGAGGCTCATCCAAAGTAGAGCAAGCTACACCTCCCAAGGCCAGAACGCGTCGGAGAAAAAGCGGAGGCTTGGGCGAACAAGGGCACGCCATCACCACCCAGCCCTCAAGCCCTCAAGCCGACGCCTTCAAGAAGGTCGCGGCGCCAAAGACGCCGCCGCCGCCCACCGGAGTTAGGTTTTCACCCGAGAAGCTAGGTGGTGGGGAGTGGAAGGGCAGACCATGACAGACGTCTCCATGAAGAAATCGGCGCCGCGGGCGTCGTCGTCGTCGCGGCCGGCTGGAGCCGACCCGGGTTTCCCCTGATCTGGATCCTGACCACCAAAATCGCCCGCATCCCAGAGGCAGGCCAGCCAGCACGCCCAAGGGCCCTCGCAGGAGAAGCGCGCCGAGCAGGGAAGATGGCCAGCAGCCAGATCTGGCGCCGCCAGCCGTCAGGGCAGCCACGCGAGGCCCCAGCCCACCGGAGATCCATCGGCCACCCGACCAGATCACCGGCACCACTGTCGTAGGAGACAGGGGGCCTCGCCAGGGGCCGCCGCCCAGATCCGAGACCCTCCGATGCAGATCGGAGAAGAGCAGGCCCCGCCGCCGCAGTCCCCGGCCGCGCCCCAGGCCTTGCCCGGCGCCATCCTCGTGCGGCAGCGAGGGGGAATGGAGAGGGAGTGGGGGTTACTGTTAGAATAAATCCGAGGCACTCCGTCGATCATCCGAGGACCAAACAATCACACGAGCACGACACCGAGATTTGTTAACGAGGTTCACCGATATGGCTACATCCCCGGGGCCTGACTATGGGCGCTCCTCCCCATGATACCATTACAATATCGCACCCGGTCGCCCTGGACACCGACACATGCCGTCGGCTTCCCCTGCGTTCCGGTGCTATTATGTTGGCATAGGTTACATCGTGTGTCTACCCCCGCTATATAAGAGAGGCCTAGGATACAAGTGTCCTACTAGGACACGACTCCACATCCTATGTAAACATGATACAACTACAAGTCCAACTGTAACCTACCTTGTACACTATATTCGACACAACTCTAACAAACTCCACCTTGGCGAATATTCTCCACCACCTTGAGTTCGTCCATGCGTCAAACTTCCATGTACATTGAACTTGAGTTTATCCCATGAGCACCGCTGCTACTCCAAAGACTCCATGTAACTCCACCTGCAACTTGTAGTCCCTTCTTTTCTTGACCACAGTCAATACTCGAGCAAAATTAAGTTCCTCTTTACTCTAGTGTATGCTCCCAGCTTCCAGAGCTCCGTTCAATGCCATCACACACTGATCACTGACCTGCGTGAAAATGAACAACTCACATATTGGGTGTCACACATAAGAATAACCTGAACTCAACGTCACCGCTCCTTTCTTGACTGCCTGTCTGAAACATGAAGGAATTTCACCATTGCTTGTAGTCATCCCGAGTCAAATTCGCAGTTGTCTCACCACATGTATGACCACCAGAGCCCTGGCCCGTCTCCATGTCCCGTGCGCGCCGCACGCCTCGCCGCTATTACCGCGTCGAGCCTCCACTGTCTTGGTCGAGTCTCAAGGGTCGCGAACCCACACCACTCAACCCCACTGCAGAGTACCACCGACCATCACCGGCCGATGACGAGTTTCACGCTTCCATCAGACCACTGGGCTCCAGTCCGAACTGCGTGTCCCTCGCTTTTCCCCCCTGCTGAATAGGCTTTGACTCTCTGTCGACTTACGCCGTAGCCCCTCAATCCAGCTTTACCTTCAACATGACTCCATGGTAGATGATCAGTCCACCCTCGCGCCTCATCGACTTCAAGCTCCGTGTATACACCACCTTGAATCAATCCCGCGCCATAGTCTTGTCAAAGCCACACAAGCCCTTGGGCCTGCGCCACGTGTTTCCACGCCCAGAAGTCGGCCACCATCAGCATCACGCTCCTATGTCGCCGTCGCCGATCCCGCACCGTCTTCTGTACCAACCGACTTGCGTCGATCCGTCAGACTGACAAGTCTGACCCAGCCGAATTACCCCGACTGCAACCATCTGCAACTCCTCACAGTCCTCATCGTCCGTCTGGCTTGACATCCCGCAACGCCTTCAAGCATCCCTGTTGTGCCAACAAATTTTCACCATTGTCTGCCATAACCCAAGGTTTTCAGTTCTGTCGAACTTCTCCACCTCAAACCTGGTACCCGTTGGCTCCATGGTTCTTTGTACAGCCGACCTGTGAAAAAAAAATACCGAGCACTCTTTCCGTGATCCCCAAGTACAGCAAGTATACTAGTTACGAATCCAACAGGATAGCTTCTGGTCTTCACGTGGAGTAGCTCCCTTGCACAACTTCATATGCTAGCTTTGCTTGCCCAAGTCATTGCCTTCTAACGATGGATGCTTTTCTTTTGAAGTGTGCCTTGATGTTTGCACGTCCGCGTCACGGCCACGGGGAGAACGCCTCTCCTCCAGGGACTCGGTCCCTGTTTTTTATTTCCAAACAAATCCACATGCATGCAACCCTACCGAGCAGCCAGCCAGGCGTACGTGCCTGGGCGTCGTCCCAGACTCCTCCGCTGGCTCGGACAGCCCCCCCTGGGCCAGCCCGCCAGCACCAGCCCCTGTTTGGCCACGCAGCCGTCTGCCGCTGCGCCTTCCGTGGCCGCCTGGCCACGTCTGCGTCGTCCGTTACGCCGCCGCCGCTCAAGCGGATCGATCCATCCGATCCGGTTACGACCACAACTCGCTGACATTGTTGTTCCTTGACTTCTTCCGATCGATCTCAACCGTGCCAACACGTATTGCCTTCACGATACCGATCTAAAATCAAGTTTTCCTCTCGATTAACAACCAGCGACCTCTGCGCAGAACCTAGCTCATGATACCATTTGTTAAAATAAGTCCGAGGCACTCCGTCGATCATTCGAGGACCAAGCAATCACACGAGCACGACACCGAGATTTGTTAACGAGGTTCACCGATATGGCTACATCCCCGGGGCCTGACTATGGGCGCTCCTCCCCATAATACCGTTACAATACCGCACCCGGTCGCCCTGGACACCGGCACATGCCGCCGGCTTCCCCTGCGTTCCGGTGCTATTATGTTGGCATAGGTTACATCGTGTGTCTACCCCGCTATATAAGAGAGGTCTAGGATACAAGTGTCCTACTAGGACACGACTCCACATCCTATGTAAACACGATACAACTACAAGTTCAACTGTAACCTACCTTGTACACTTCGACACAACTCTAACAGTTACGCCGGCGGGAGGGAAATCCCCCCCCCCCCTCCCCCCCGAGACGCCCGCTAGGGGCGGCGCGGGGGAGGGGAGGGGACTGTCTGTTATGATTAATTCCTCGTCTACAGTGGTTGAAGTACTGATGCGATCTGCTGCACTGTTCTATACATGAGTAGATCGCTGGTAGGCACGGGGCTAGCGTGATGGCGCTGCACTGTGGCCAGAGCATGGGCGGCTGACCAAATGTGCGTGACTTTGACTGAGATTAAACTGGATACATCATGTGACAGTACAGACTTCCAAGCGTAGATCCGCATTATTTTAAACAGTACTACAACTAATTCAGACTGTGCGGCACTACTCCATTGCCCATGCATTAACTATGTCGTTGATGTTCGTCGGGAGGGCTGCCACATTGTCTTTCATTTGAACGAGTTATGCGAGAATCTCCTGGCGCTCCGCGATGATGGCACCCTGTGTGACGAACAAGCCCCAACACCTAGTTAAATGCATGTGCAATGGTAGTAATCAAAAGGGAATGAAAAAAAAGATTGCAAAACTTGATTACCTCTGACATATCCGCCATGACATTCCTCCCATCAAAGTGTTTGGCTACACGAGTGATCCATACGCATGTGTCCTGAACAAGCGTGTTGTTAAGGGCGGGCACCGGTACAGAGGTTTAACAACTAAGACATGCGAAAACGATATGTAACTTACTCGCGCACTGTGGTCGGTGAGGTGACGTGGAACACTTTGTCCCACCTGATGCAGTCAACTTTCCAATTGCTGAACAGCTTGTAAATTAGGGTGAAAAATGCAACGTGCAACTTGTCAGCGACGGCTCCTAGTAGATCCTTGCGCCGCTGTGTGGTGCAAATGCCGTACGATGGATCGAAAATGTTGATTATCTTCCTCTGCATGTCCCAAGCGTTCAAGCACCATCCGAAATCAAAAATTGTCGGCAGGTAAAACTACATGAAAAACAAATCATGAGAAGCGGTGGGGCCCAAGATAGAGCAAACGCATGCGGTGGTTCTGAGCTCACCATGGTGCACTCGGCGATGTTGAATGACACGTGGGGCCCCGCAAGCTGCGCGCGTACGGATAACAGAGTCCAAGTTTCTTCTCCAGCTAGTGCAGCAGTCTGAGATGCACGGCAAAAACGACGTGAAGGAAGAAAATGGAGGGAACGCGAATGCGAGCATCTTTCTGATGAAATAAACACTCATCGAAAAATCTGGCTCCATAAATTTACGCCATCTAGGTGCATTATTAGGGTAAAGGATCGCGCCGTCTATTTGGTCTTGGCGATGGAAACTCAGCGCGCACACCTCGTGGTCGAGATGGTCTGTCTTGACAATCTGGGTAAGCAGTGGGCTCGGGGTGATCGAGATGAACCTTGGGGTGGCATGAGTTATAGTTGCCCTGTGTTAGAAAGTGTGAGCTAGATGAACATTGCACAACAAACTTGTATGAGCCCCTCGGGGTGTGTGATGGATGTACCTTTCAAGCTCTTCCGGCGAAACCGTTTTTAAAAACAAGTCAGCCGCTTTCCGCACAGACACCAAGATGGTTGGACGATCTCGGCCGTCAATCCAGTGCGGCGTGGCATACGCTGCATGCACCGCTTCTTGCTTGGGCGGGAAGTCACGCGATGCCTGCCCAAAAACCACTGTGCCGGCGGTGTGCGTAGCCCCGCTGTCCAGCATCATAATCAAACCTGCCAGCCCGTCCCACCACCCTTTCTGTTGGTCTGCTGGCGATTGGGCGATGACCAGGCTCTTGGATGGTACTGGCGTGAGAAAACATGCACGCTCGCCGCTAGTGGTCTCCTGGTCTGTGGAAAGAGATTTGACAAAAAAAACCAAAAATGTATGAGCTGACCGAGTCAAGATTTGCAGATGGAAGAACATGGTAACATACCATGCACGAGTACTGCTTTCATTTTTTTGGGCGCCGATGAACCTGTTGAGGCGAACATTTTCCCAGAAGAGCTTTCTCCTGCATAAAAAAAAAATAGACGTCACTCCGGTGGAAATCTGTTTCTAACGGCATGAAAATATATGGACGTACCATCGGATTCGGACATATCCAACTTGCGCCTGTAAATGTTGGTGCAGCGTGGAGAGTCGGGATTGGGTGGATTGTTAATGATGCATGGCAGTGTACGTAGGCTACAACATATGCATCCCTCGCCAAGCTCGCTAACGAGTGCGTTCAGAAAAGCGGTGTTCTCGGCAAACAAATCTGCCTTAAGACTGTTAGCAAGCCTAAAAATGGTGGAGTTATGCTTCTTCATCAGCATCCCGATCTTCGAGCTAGCCTGGTTTTTGCACGTAAGTGTGTTGAAAAAATGTCATTGATTTGCCCAAACCTTAGAGTGACGCGCGTACTGATGAGGAAGGATATTTAAGAGAGCATCAGCTTACCAGCTTGGGGTAATTTGCCTTCAAGTACGCGGAGAAGTCGCTGGCCGTGGCTGCCCGCGTGAACGCAGGCGCTGGAGTCGCTAGCTACGGTGGGACCCGTGTGGGCCATGTGGCAGCCTAAACGAGATCGGCTGTGCGTTGGCGAAGAGGGGGGCAACATGATGCCGGCTGGAGCCAGGCGTGGCATTCTTGAAACTTGCTAGCCGCCGAGGGAACATATTGTTCTTGCAGGGCACCAGATCCGGAGGGGTGTCCCACGCGCTCCTGGCGTAGTAGACCTGGTCCGCAGAACGAATCTGTTTAATAAAAAAAATGCTTGTTGGTGTTGCTCGTAATAATAACGGCTACTAATGAAGTGGCAATCAAGATGAAAAACCATTGATCCGGAGAAGTCGGGAGTCCCTTTAAAATGCCCCACGCTGCATTGTACCCACATACACTTGTACTGCGTTTCGTCAAATGCAGATATTCGAGGAAACGTATTGTGCGGGAGGTTTAGTAATCCAAGATCAAGGTTATCTAGGTAAAAAACTTACGGCATAAGAAAAACATCTGTTAAATGAGTGCACGCCGTGTAACTTTGGCACAGGTCAAAAAACGCAAGACTGACCTGCAGAAATAAATGGCAGGCATGAAGATAAGTGACATCCCGTCCTGCCTTGATATCTGCCTTCACTCTTAAGCATGCGGCCATTAGCTCTTCTAACAGGTACTCGCACCAGTTGAACTCAGCGACATGATCTATTTGTGCGAGCGCGCCCCAATACTTTGTGTTTGTGCGATCATGGCTAGGGGATGGGGCTAGCAGATAACCAACAACATACATAACAAAAGCCATTTTGAAAGAGCTAATCTCCGTATCCGAGCTATCTTTGTCTAACGGTCTAGAGATTATTTTTTCTACGGCCATGAGAAGGTTTTTCCCGTGCTGACTGATTTGCAGAATATCGCGCACATGTGTTGTGTCTAGGGCGGTTGCTTTTTGTATATGCAAAGGACCACATGGCACACCCAAAACCTTGTGCACGTCGTATGCCATGAATGACATTTGCCGAACGAACGTATATGGTCCTAGATACTTCGTCTACTCTAGACATCAGCCATATGCTTAACTTTAAATAATTCATCCTAGAAATGAGAGGCACGTGCACAATTCCACCAAACTCCATCTCCTCAACCAAAGATTTCTTGAATGCATCAAGAGAGTCTACCATGGCACATACTTTTGTGGGACAGGCCCTTGATGTAGGAGAAGGTTGCGTGGACATGACCATGCTGTCGTTCGTCTCCTGTGACTGTATGAACTCGTCCATGTGCTGTGTAAGCAAAACAAAAGGGGGAGGAGGCGTTAGCAAGACGAGTCTGGTTCACAAACGAACATCATGCTGCAAACAATGGCAGTTGCTTACTGGGTCCGACAGCTAGGAGACGCCGGCGACAGCGATAGTTTTTTGCTAATTGCTAGTGATAGAAGCGTGCTGGCGGGTGCGAGAGTGGTGTGGAACCGATGACGATCCCACTCGAATTCATAAGCCGGCCGTGTGGAGCCCCTCCCGTGCATCGAGCATCAATTGGGTGATGGGTGGATTTACGTTCTGCAGGGGCAGCTGCGGTATTCATTAGTCTGTGCATATTTATTGTGCTGCCGGAGTGACAAATTATTGCTGGTGCACTGCGGGAGGTGGGTGCGGTGTGTGGGTTTGGGTTAAATGCATTTTCATCCTCTCAAGCGATCCGTCGAGCTTAATTAACAACATGCATCATTAACAAAGCCCGTTTTCTGCATCTAAACCGGCATGCATACACGGTACACACGTGATACAAATGAATGCATAAGAGATAACTACTGCATGCTGGAACTACATCTAATCCAGTACATAAGCTGGAACTGATGACTCCACTACAAATGCTAGAAGTGCTGAAACCACTACAGATGCTGGAACTAGATATTGGGGGTGGTAGATTTCAGAACTTCTACCGAATACAACATGTTGCTTCAGAACTTGTGCATACAGCACGTGGCCATTAGCACCATGTTCAGCACGCCCAAGATGAAAATGTTCCTCAACCATGCTTGGTTCTGCTCAAGCAGAGTTACATGCCGATACACAGATGCATGCGAGAGTAGATGCCCCCAGCGAGTACTGAAGTACTGTACCTACTTGTTCTTCCACTTCCAGAAACGGCATCCACCAAACTGAAAAAACACAAAAGAAAGTTGAATTGAGATGACGGTCTGTGGGACAGCGAGATGGACGCAAAGAATCTCGAAATACTTACTCCATGGCGTTCGCACTTGTAGAAATGCCTCCCTGGGTTCTCTACCGTTCCAGAGACGAACCAGAGCACATTGCCAGCGTTGCACTCTGGGCAGCGGATCAGAGGCAGTGGTGGCATCTGGGTGGAGCTGTGGTGT
>NC_041381.1:668266284-668269952 GCF_002162155.2 Triticum dicoccoides
GACTTGGATGAAAACATCCTTGCGAGGCAGAAGGGAGGAGGGGAGATATGAAAACTTGAGCGGGATGTGTATCTACAATGAGCGAGGCAGTTTAAAAAGGCCGCGGTGGAGCGTCGTGGAGATAGCCGTTGGAACTGCCATCCTGGACGCCTGCCAGGCTTTTAAATTCTTGCCCTGCGTCGTGGGCCACACACGGGGTGTGTCAGCGGTAATACAACGTGAATACTGATTCTATACAAATAAGTGATCAGATTATACAGCAGAAGCGTATTAATGTTGCACGAATCTGAGGGCGTCGTGCGGTGTGGATATCACCCCATTATGCCTCGTGTGGGCGCCTATTTTGTTGTAGTGGGCCCCTGCCATACGAGGTTCTCGCCGGGTACGTCCAGCCCCCACTTGGGGAAATTGAGGAAATCGGAATCACACGCGGACGGGCGCCCGCGATGCATGCATGCACTTGTACGTGTTAACTACTTTTTGATTTGTTAATTAATATTTGAAACCGTAAGTCCAAAGAACAAACGGAAATTCAAGATCATCAAGACGATAGCAAGCCAACCCTTTTTGATAAACTTGTCGTACTCAAAATCTCAGTCAGCAATGCGACCAGTGAAGTCACGTAGCACCTAGGAAAAAGCATACATTGATTTGCTTAAATTAAATTAGATTTATGTGGCAGTTTTTTTAGAGAATAAGTGAGAAAACTGCACATAATATTTGGGCAGGGAGGGTGGTATCATCAATATTGTTTCCATATGAGCAGGGCAAAATGTTATAATCCACATCACCAGCATCCTCTTTTATCCCCTCTTGTTGTGTGCATTAGTACATTTTTTCTAAATTCTGCTTGTTAAAACAGGGTCAAACTAACAACATGGAACTAACAAAAGGCTGATTGTATCCAGAACTTGATAATAAATAAAAAGCTCTTGACTTCACCGCAAGAAAGAGCGGGAAGATGTCAACATGAAGCTGGCTATATAACATATTAATATAGTTTAGGATCTCAACTGAAACAAATACAATTGTTTTATTTTGCTACTGGTGTTATTACTGTTGGATGTGATTGCACAGCGTGCATCTTCACTCCTAAAGTCTCAATGTTACCAAAGGAAATACTGAACATTGGCAAACATACACACAAGAAGCATCTCCATTCACAAGTACACATAACTTACTTGGCAATAAAAGTACTTGGAATTTCTTGCAAAGTTAATTTGTGCAGATGTAGATCAAGGTGGCATAGTAATATGTACCTGTTGTACAAACTGTATGTATCTTGCAACACCATATTTGAATTGAGTTCTGCCTCCAGAGAAAACAAGATAATTGCCAGACATTGTGACCCAGTTCTGATCCTTCTTATATTCCACCAGTTTGGGGTGACCGGGTGAGGAACATTGTTGTACCAAGTATGGAATTCAGAAAGGAGATTACCAAAGCATTAGTAGTCTGCTAATTAAGCCTTCAGCTACAGAAGGCATTGATTAAATCGAGGTAAACAATACAAGATGCACTATCTGCCTTAAAATCTCATAATGGTTGAAGGATCAAGGGTCCTAATACTATCAGATTGTGAATCTGAACCCTTCAAACCATATAGATTTTCCTCTGCTAATATTTTGCAGCTGCAAGAGTCCTTCTTCACTAGCAATGATTCTTTCGCAGCTACAAGAGTCCTTCTTCACTACCAATGATGCCCTGATGTACGAATAATAATTAGACTTGTCAGCACACAAGAGCTTTAAAAGCAAATTACCTCCAAAGGAATCAATAATGCCAGGCACCTTCTTTAGGCAAGCATCCAGATGCATACCAAGAAGATGGGTTGGAAGAGGTGGAGCTGGGCTGGCCGCCGCCACATGCGACCTGGGATGGAGTAATCGGCCACATTTAGGGCCCTCCCGCAGACCGCCTCCCCGGCTGCAAGGGCGCTGAGCAGCCCTCGGCAGCAATGGCGGCGCGGGGCGTGCTCAGCGAAGAGATCTGCTTCGGTGGAGGCTGGACCCTGTGGAGACGGCACGACGCGCTGAGAGACGGAGGAGAGCGAGGCGGAGCAGAAGGAGGCAGTGGCGCTGAGGTGGGAGGGGAGGCGAAGGCGGCGGAGCTGCGGAGGAGACGAGACGGCGGTAAGGGAGGGTTGCGTTGCGTGAGTGCCCCGCTCTTTCTCTCTGTCTTCTTTAATATTCTCCCCAATGAACATCCAACATGGGGTGGCCGACTCAAAACGAGAGAAGGAGAAGGCGCTCCTGTCAAACCCATGTGCCCACGCAACAAAAAACAGTGTATACCTGTGGCGATGTGGACTGCCGACGTTCCTTTGTGCGATGCATAATGGGTTTGATGCCTTAGCTTGATATAAGTCCATGTATATTTAATGTGCTCTTAGAGAACATTATTACTTACACTATAACACTAAGTTTTCTTTCAAAATAGTCGCCAAAAAATCACTATCACATATATAGCCATTGTTTTCTGAAAATTGATATCGCGAAGAACTCAATTCTGTTTTTTGCTAGTTCTGAATTTGTTTTCTAGCATGCATGCTGGTAGTCTATAACACTGAACACCACGACCATTAGCTTTTTAACTTCTTTTCGCGCAACTTACCAGCTAGTGAAATTACATGGGTGCCATGTACGAATCTATTACATAGTCCTAAAACCAGTAACTGGCTATCTGTATGTCCAGCAAAGAGTTCTCCAGCAAATGTAACCTGCACACGAAAGAACCTAAGCATGGATTTCATGATCTATATAACACATTATTAACTACACATATAGCTTATTATCTTCGACAAAATTGGTCTATTACTATCAATTTAGACCATAACACAATCTACTACTGACGGAGAGGAACTAAATTTTTGTAATGAAATAAAAATTTGTAATGTCAGTATCCTGTAGTTTAGCTATGACCAAAACAACTAAATTTTGGACCAAAATCAAAATTTAATACACAATAATTCGCCTCAACATAGTAAATTGCTACGTAGTTATGTAAACTGACCGAGAGTAGGCGATACTGAACAGCTCCGGCGACGAAGACCTGGTTGCCGACCATCATGATGGAATGGAGATGCATGGCGCATCAACATGCATGTACGAATCTATTCAAGAGGAATAAATAAGCGGGACGAACTCCTAACAAAGGATCGCATACAATCAATTCAAGAGGAATTGGCGAGATTTTCCTTGAAGAGGTCATAGCTAAAACTGGAGAATACCATCGGGAATTGGAATGCCATTTTGGAAATTAGATATTAGGGATAGTAGGATATGTTATTTTATATATATGCATGAATGTGTACTATATGTAGTAACGTCGAATATATATACGAAAACTTGTTTTCGACCAAGCAAGGAGAAAAAGGTCACTTCTCCATATTCATGACGATGTTGTGTAACGGTTCCTTCGTTGCTATTAGTAGCTAGCGTCAAGTTGAATGGAAGACACAAAATGAAAATAAAAACCCTAAATAAAAAAGAAGTGAATAGTAAAAAATTTGGAAACACAAAATGAAACCCTGAAACCCCTCCAAAACCCGAAACCCCAGCTCATGGCGCGTGGCGGCCTTTAGTCCCGGTTGATGTTCCTCCTGCCTGAGCGCTGCGTAGTGGCCACGTGGAGCCCCTTTAGTCCCGGTTCGTAACCCGTCCGGGTGT
>NC_041381.1:668270285-668275040 GCF_002162155.2 Triticum dicoccoides
CCGGTTGCACAACCGAAACTAAAGGCCCTTATGGACCGGGACTAATGTTCTGTTTTCTACTAGTGATTGCATGCATGCATGCCGGAGCTGCACTCCTGTGATAAACAGCATGCACGACAGCCGTCTGCCCCACAGTCATCATAAGCATTCACCCACATATGCTACGTCGGGCACAAATCGTCCACTGTGCATCGTGTGCATAGTAGCGCTCAGTTGAGATTAGCTATCAACACTCAGATAGCATAGGGCTAATGGAGGCTGGATGTATAGGTGGGGCAGTACCACGGTGGCTACCCATGATTTCTGAAACAAGGCCGGCCACATGCATTCTTTGTCGATAGTTGTAAGACAAGTCAAGTCATGCTTTTACGGACAAATCGAGCACACACGGTACTCACGTGCTCCCTCTGTAAACTAATATAAGATCTTTTAGGTCATTAACGATTTTATATTAGTTTACAGAGGAAGTACTTGTAAGTTTGATGCACGTGGTCTAGGTAGTATTTGCAATATTTTAAGATGCTGTAAGTGGCCATCATAGGACGAGTTGATGACCAGTGTCGGATCCAGGATTTGAAGTTAGGCGGGGCGGACATTTAAAGGAAACAAAAAATCGACACCACGGTACAATGAGATAAGAAATTCAACAAAATTAATTGGCCAACTAGTATGGAATCAGGCAAGACGATCAACAGTACTAATTGTACATAGTAGTTTCATTATCAAAAAAACGAGGCGAAAAATATAAAACACCATAGAAAATTCATATAATTCTAACTCCGAGTCCTACAATCTTCGCTTAGGCCATTGTGACAAGAAATCAAATAATGATACTCCCTCTGTAAGGGGTAGTAGAATGGAACGGGAGAAGCGGTCCATAGAAGAAGCAAGATTACGAAGATAATGGAAGAACCTGCTTCTTACTGCTTTGTTGGCTGCTAATTGCAACTTTGAGCAGGTCGCGTTGTTATGGAGATTATGTCTCCTGTGATGGCGTACGATAATTATGCTCATTTGTCTCTATTGTGGTATTGAATGATCATACATGACAAGACCACAAGACCTCTGGGTTGCTATCTGTTCACTGCTATCACTTTCCATCATGCAATCATCGATGACTACTAAGGCCTTGTACAATGGAAGGTGCTTAGGGGAGGTGTTTAGAGAAATAAACCAGACTTTTCTGAAGCACCAGTGCTTATTTGTACAGGATAGACGCTTAACTAAACGTCTCTCCTATAGAAATAGGCATCGGTGCTTCAGAAAAATTAAGTTTATTTTTCTAAGCACCTCCCTAAGTATCTCCCATTGTACAAGTATCCTTGACTCCCAGTTACTAGTTTCGGGTTGTCAGTTAGTTTGCTACTTTCTGGTGATATTAGTAATTGCACCATTAGTTTGAATTCTCCGTGTTGATTTCGGAAGTGTTGATCTGTCTAGCAGGTTGAAAATGGTTAGGTCCTCATGAGACCTGACCTGAGATGTCTTCAAGGTGACAAGTACTTCATGGATGGAACCGGAGGCGACAAGTATTTGGTGGCCGGGAACCTATCCAGTGCACCGGTGTTTGTGGTTCTACCGGTGCACCGGATCTCCTAGCACATTTTAGAATACTCCAAAAAATATGAAACAAATTGAGCACATTCACACAACATCAATGTTTGTTGTCGTAAAAATTCAAATCCAATTTCAACGATTGCTCGACATACAAGCATGGATAACTTGACATCAATGTGATAATGGACCAAATCGAAAGACCAACTTATATTGCTTACTATTTAGTGCTAAATTTGTCTTTTTGTATCTCGACCAATGTTTCAAATTTTCATTTGAAATTTTGCGGCAACAAACACTGATGTTGCATGAATGTGTTAAATTTTTTAACATTTTTTCAACCATTTTAAAATGTGCTATGGAGGTCTGGTGCACCGGTAGCATCACAAGCATCCGTGCACTAGATGTTTTTCCCCCTTGGTGGTCTGCTATGATGGGTTCAAGGTGCTCAAGCTCCCGTACAAGCATGTTGCGACTGATCATGGTGGATCAGGAGGACTCTGGCGACGTGCGGCTGCAGCTAGAGGATGTGTTTCACAAGGCAATTGTCGAGGTGAACGAGGAAGTCACTGAGGCAGCCCGCCTACTCCGCCTGGACCTATTTGTGTACTAGCTATCTACCTCCTTCGCATGTGGATTTCATCGCGGACCACCCATTTATTGTTCTTCATTGCGGAGGAGGTGTCTTGTGCAGTGCTCTTCGTCGGCCATGGTGAAACTAGGTGAAAAACATGCCACAATGACCCGGGCCAACCCCGGCATTATGTAGATCGTAGTTATAACAGAGAGAAAGAAATATTCCACTAGTGTATGCTATATATATTTCATAAAAAAGCATTATAAAGACATAAATATGAAAAACATGCAAGAGGGAGGGGGGCATTTGCCCTCTAATGGGTGCTAAGCCACCACACCTTTTGTATGAGTAGCTCTCGTCACACCTAAACCTCTCACAACCTCTTTGTACTATCTTCACAACATATCATTGCCAATTTGTGAAATCCAATGTTCTAACGAACGCATGAGCCATCATCCAAGAGCACGAAGCAACCACATGACAGAATTGATAATTTATCTCATAATCCTCCATGAGCACGAAGCACCACGCGGAACAGAACTGCTTATTCATTACTACCCTGAGATGCCATTTGCGTTGCTCCTCCGCCGAGCATCTCCAGAAAGTGTGGCAGCAGTGGAGCATGTGATCCATCCATTCAGCATGTACTGTTAATTGACATTATTACGATGGAACTAGGTGAAAAACATGCCACAATGACCAGAGCCAACCCCGGCACTATGGAGGTTGTAATTATAACAGAGAGAAATAAATACTTCACTCGTATATGCTATATTTCATAAAAAGCGCCCTTGGGCTGGTGACAACAAATTATCGTCAATATTGTAGGACATGAAAAAATTCCTAAATTAAGTTGATCCATATGTAATCTCTCCCCTTTGTTGTTCAATACAATGACCACATAAGTTGGCTACCATGATTGTGGTTCATGTGATCTATGGGGGTGATGTTGATCATGCATGAATTATTCTTTTATGTTCATATGTGTTAATTGTCTCTAAGAATAAAGGGATAATAAACTAATGATAAAGGGGTAATAAACTAAGGATAAAGGGATAATAAACATGTTTGCCTCCGTGATGAGAGGGAGGCTTATGGGCATATTATTGAATTGTATGTCACCTTGCAAAAGGGGAGGCTCTGTTTTGTTACTTAAAAGTTTGGGTGATGTAGAGGAATCTCGATGAAAGAGTGAAGTATTAGCCATAGATGCAGGGTGGGTCTCGGTCTATGGATTTATGGACGTATTTCATAGATAACATCAACACATCACAACAATCTAGCATAAGCACCGGATATTTTATTTTTCACATGTCAGTGTTATCTTGCCACACTTATTATCTACTAGTAAATGCCACATGCCATGCACGTGTAGAAATAGTTATTAGCACACATACATGTGGGTAATTTTAAGTAGTATCATATTTCACACTATTTTTTAAAGTATTATCATGATTTGAACTACCATAGTTGGAGTCACACAATTCGTCAGACAATTAGTCATTAGTTATAAGAATATACATGATTTAAGAATATATCAGCGTAATACCGAATTTACACAAAACAAAATAGCTTGAGAAAAAAGGATGATAGGTTCGTCCTCAAACGTTTGTCTTAATAAAGTTTAAGACGTAGTATTAGATTGAGAAATGGAAAGAGTACTGTTTGCAATTTTTTATCGTCGTTAGAAATAGAATAATAATTTAAACATTAATTCTGTCTGTTTTGCAGATCAGGCTTTTTCAAAGAGTTGTTGACAAAAAACTAAGAAAACAAGGGTAATAATATTTGTAAAATGAATTTATAAGAGCAAGTAAAAGCTATTTAGCTGTACATATATTACATTTTCCCTTTGTTTGCTATTCTTTAATCTGTTCTGCTTGTGCGCCTTTACCCAGGCTACACCATCACATGCTTTCTCTCTCATCATGATGCGTACTTGCAGTGTCTAGTACTCCCAGTGCTACTCTACTCTACTTGCTAATTCTGCTTGCTTTCTTTGTAGCCAGCCACTATTCAGAAATTTCTAGCAGCCTCCAGTACCAATGAACCCCAGTCCAATTCTTATCGTAAGAAACCCTTTCACGAACTTTTATTTGTACTTTTATTTATAGTTATTATTTACCAGTCATCCACCATGCACCTACATGGGCTGGCAATTTAAATTACGCATATAATAATTAAAATGTCAAAATATTTTTTATTTAACGCATCAATGAAAGAAGAGATATTTAGCACAGAAAGAACTAGCATACTTCTCTGAAAGGCTCAGTTCCGAATCCTTTCCGTGACACTTCTTCAAAAGTTGGAGATAATTTTTGCTGCATCCATGAACTATTAAAATCATTCTCTCAGTAACAAAACATCGAGCCGCCGCCCACTGCACACCACACTGAGCAGCCGCGCACCCAAATACGCCCTTTTCCCCGGATCTCGTCGCCGCCGCCCACCGGCCGGACCTCTCGCGGCCGGAGCCCACCCACCACACCACCGTGGTCACCGCGGCAGGCTAGGGTTTGGTCTGTCAGCGGCCGTGCTGCTCATGCTTGACCTCTGTCCGCATCGACCTCCACCACCCGGGCTTCACCTCCGTTGCCGTCTGCTTCAACCTCCACCGCTCGGGC
>NC_041381.1:668275320-668289486 GCF_002162155.2 Triticum dicoccoides
ATCGCCCGGGCTTCACCTCCGTCACCGTCTGCATCGACCTCCCCCACCCGGGCTTCAACTTTGTCGCCGTCGGCCTCCACCATCAAAGTAATCCCCCCCCCCTCCACCACAAATCTTGAGGACGAATGCGAGGAGCAAATGGCTGCAGGTCACCATGGCCGGTCTCTGCTTGCTGGTCCTGGTCATCGATATGGTGACATCGGTGGAGGTCTAGGACAAAAACACATATATTTAGTAGTAATGGTATATTAAGATTGTGCATATATATAGCATGCACTAATCAATCGATGATTAGTATAGTATATTTAGTTATCTTGATGGTTGTTTTATACCTCTGGTGCTTATTATGGTGTTCAATTTTCTTAATTTAGGTCACTACTTGGTGACTCAAAATGTCTTTTATTTGTTTACAGAGGCAGTAGTTATTCTCAATGTTCTGCAAAACCTACCGTTGATCTTGTTGATGTTTGAGCTGTTGTCGTTGCTGTCCTTGCTGTTGATGTAGCTATTGTTGCCACCGGGCGTGTGGGTGCTCCTCTTCGGTGTGTTCTGCTTTGCTCTTGGATCTGCTGTGCTCTGTGTTGGCTGGTGAGCTCCTCCTACTCTACTGCTGCTGGTGCTTAAGGCTACTGCTTGTTGTTATGCATATATACTGTTGTTGCTCTGATGTTGCTGCTGCTGGTGCTTGAGGCTACTTTGTTGTTATTGCATATATACGGTTTTGCAGAATAATGAATAGTTGGTGGTAGTGCTTGTGTGTTGTTGCATGTTTGCTGCTGGTGCTATAGCTAGTGCTTACTTTAGTGGTGTGGACTATCGGCGGAGGAGAAGCAACGTGGAGCCCGGATGTACAGTTGGAGGTGACGGAATTGTTGAGTTCCGGCAAAGGTGTGGCGGGACAGTCCGGGTATTGAAGCGGCGGCGAAGGCAAGAAAGGAATACGGAAGGAGAGAAAATGGGAGGACGAAGGCCCATGGTCTGTAAGGGGTTATGGTGGGGGTTTTGGGTGGACCGAGGGTGGCGGAGTCCTACATGTCTATTATCCAGACTCCCGCAAAGCTCCCAAGTTTATCTTGGGTTTGTGGGAAAAAGTGCGTCTACACCACTCAGCGGTGCCGATACACGACCACATTGGATGGCTAAACACGTCTCGACCGTGCAGTCTAGATAGTTGTGTGCGGTTTGATGGTCCGCCTTGAATATGCCCTTAGTCATAGATAAGTGTCTAATTTGAATCACCTTATATGTTGTAATATATTTATTTAAGTTTTCACCGTTCGGTATATTAGCTTTATTCTATCAATAAAAATGCATGTTTGCTAAACAAATTTGTGAAAATAGTAGTGGTCAGCTGGGCAGCTCAATTATTGTTTGTAGCCGACATATGTGTGGGTTCAAACATTACTGGGAGGCAGTGGTGAATGAACTGGGCAGGATTTAATAGGCTTTAGCCTGCCCTCCAGCAATGCAAAAAACAAATAAGTAGTTAATAGTACATGTTCCTATTAGTATTATGTTAAATTCTAGCCTTCTTTGAACAAAAGAATTGAGACTCAGTGGCTTTTTCTTCACACCATTGAATTTGAGCCTGCCTGGATTTCCTCCAAGATTCGCCACTGCTGGAAGGGTAAACTCAAGTAGTACTTGCATGAACCAACAGTTATAAGTACACTACAGCGATAAATTTATGAACATGTGAATAGATGATTAAGCCAACGATTTGCTAGTACTGTAAAATCGCATTAAGCATTTGTGAACTCGCCGGTGGCGACGCTTGGCGCCGTTCTCCCTTCTAAGGGTGTTGTCGCGGAGCTTAGGTGTTAGAGGGCATACTGTGGCGTTGTTATCAGCTCTTCTTGTGCTCCTTTCCGGTAGCTTAGTCGCGTGCGTCTTGTGTGACCCAGTATCTTGGGATCGGTGTTGTATGAGTATTACCTCCTCACCTGTATCGCTTGACCGTGTATATGGTTGGTTGTTGCTTTATATAACGGGGCGAAAGCCTGTTTCGAAAAGAAAAAAAACTCATGCATGGCTTAGACGGGATGCTTGTCCCCCGGCTAAATGATGCTGGAGCCCGGGAACGGGGGGAGCTACTGCCCATCATCTAGGGCTTGGTCTTGGCAACGACTCCTGATGTGCGGGTCCTCCGTCATGGGTGTGCCAAGGGGAGCCGGATCCCCTGACGTACGGCCACCTGACATTGGGCCACTGACGTGTGGGTCCGGGTCCACACGTCAGTGTGTGGGCCATACGTCAGAGGAGCTTCGTCAGTGCCAAGGGCGAGCTTCTCTCCTTGGCACGGGCTTACTAGCTTTACCACTTTGGTGGACTGATCATTCCCTACGTCGACTTCGTTTGTAAAAACTATGCCCCCAGCCGGGTTCGCTTCTTCGCCTGGCTCCTGGTTCAAGCCAGGGTCCACATGAGGGATGTGCTGCTACCGAAGAACACAGTCGCCACGAAAGCTGCCAGATGCTCGCTTTGCTCTTCCCCTCTTGAGATGGCAGACCACCTCATCTCTGGCTGCCCTTTTGCCCCCCCCCCCGGTTTTGGAGCTTGGTTGGCCCGAACTCCGATATCACCAACGTCAAGCTGCTTCACCAGTTGTCACCCCCGTGCTTGGTGCCGGTGAAAATGGGCCATGCGTACCTTCCTTCTCCTCTGCTATTGGCACTTGTGGAAGCACCGGAACACGATGGTCTTCCAGGGGTTACCACCGTCAATCCCCTGGCTTCTCAAGTCATGCAGGGAGGACGCCGTGGTCTGGAGAGTGCGCCTCCCCGAGACGCTCGAGCCTGTGGCTGATGCTTTGCTGGCCTGCTTTGTGTGCTCTTGCCGTCTCAGGGAGCGGGGTAGAAGTGGGCACGGTTCTTTATCAAAATGTGATTAACAAAAATATATACAACAACTTAGTTTTCAATATTCTTCATTAGTCACTTTTATGAAAATTGATTAAAAATAGCCGGCTGATTAGAGCGCGGCGTAAGACTCCTCATACGCACGACACGCTTCCCAGTGGGGATCCGCATACCGCTTCTCGACCACATCTTTATCCCCACCCAAGAGGCCTCAGCCACAAAAAGCAACTGGTTGTTGACCCAGCTCTCAAGTAGCTCTACAATGCATCTCTTCCCCTGGTCGATGCTCTTTGTCTACTTCCTGGCCCATCTCTTTTTTCATCGGTGAAATCGGAAGCCCGCTGCAAGCCGCCTGTGTGCTACCGTGGCCAGCTCGGGATGCAACGCCCATTGCAAGCCGCCCGTGGACGCTGATGCAGTGGGGTCACCAGTGCTGCACTAGGGGTCACACGGCGGTGCAGCAATGGGGGAAGGGCGCGTGTCGCGCTGCAGTTGAGCGCTTGCCGACAGCTCCCCGGTGCTGTGATCTAGCGCTGGCTGGCAGCCCGGAGCTGTGTCAGTGCTGCAGTGATGCTTCACCGGCAGCTGCAATGGATCTTCACTGGCGGCCCGGAGCTGCGATGCAGCTGGCGGTGCTGCAATGGAGTTTAACCGGCGGCTTCAATGAAGCTTCAACGGTGGCTCGGAGCGACGATGGAGTGCTTGGTGCTCCAATGGAGAGCCCATTGTGGCGGTGGGGACAGCGATGGAGCGCTACCGTGCTGGAGGTTGGCGCTACAGTGTAGCATCACCGACGCCCATCAGTGGACCTTGCTGCGCTATCGATGCATGACTCCTGCTGCGAGCATACGCCACTGCTTCCCCATGAAACATGGTTGTTGCTTCGCTGCCGCTGCGATGACAGGATAGTGATCCGTCGTTGTGTTGACCGATTCAACGGCTTTGAGGGGATGGATCCAACGAATCATGACCCGACTGATTTCCCCAAAAAACCAGTCTGTTGATCCATAGCAGTGGCAAGCACCAATCTCACTGCAAAGTACTTCTAAAAGTCAGTCGGGTTCCAACAGGTTGCAGCACCAAGCACCAAACTTGTTACATCGAGCAGCAAACCAGAGTTGGAGGACTCTGGTTTGCTGCTCGATGTACTAAAAGTCAGTCGGGTTCCAACAGGTTGCAGCACCAAGCACCAAACTTGTTACATCGAGCAGCAAACCAGAGTTGGAGGTACCTCCAACTCTGGTTTGCTGCTCGATGTAACAAGTTTGGTTACCTCCAACTCTGGTTTGCTGCTCGATGTAACAAGTTTGGTGCTTGGTGCTGCAACCTGTTGGAACCCGACTGACTTTTAGAAGTACTTTTGCCAGCAAGTTTGGTGCTTGGTGCTGCAACCTATTGTTGCATGACCTTGTTATTCACTTTTTTTCCTTCTCAGCCTGTAATTGACACCCTCTCCTATTACTTAACGAAAAGCTGATCCGACAGCCTTTTTGTTAAAAAAAGGCATTTATATTTACTTAATTTAGTCTTCAATTTGTTTCGCTTCATTGCAAGAAATTTTTGATAATAAAATGGATTACCTCCTACATTTTCCTCAGCAGCCGCCGACCTTTCTTGTCAGTTGTGACAATCGAAGAGTGCATCAGAGAAGCCCCTAGAACTGCTACTATTGCAATTAATACATTGTGAGTAGTTAGATACACATCTTTGCAATGATGTATATTTTCTAGCACATCTTTGAAAATAATTAATTCCTTCCTGCTTATAATAGAGTGGTGTTCAAATCTAGCCATCGTTCTCTTCGTCCATGAAGAATAGAGTGCATGTCCTCATGCAAGATAGGATGTAGGTGTATGTTTTGATGTACGGAAACAATGAAGAAAAGAAGCTGTGGATGTTTTTTTTTGGTCTTTCCAGATTAATGTTGATACAAATATTCAGTTTGTATTCTGCTGGATTGTCTCAAAATGTTGCAATTTTTTTACGGGCAATAGGCAAAGAACATCTTATGTCTAGCATGTACATTCTCGTCGAGTATATTAACCGTTGTAATGGTATGTTGTTTGTTTAGACGTATGCATTTTGTTGGCGTGATCCAACATTCCTAGAAAAAGGGTAACTACAGTTTCTTGTCATGCTAGAT
Source organism: Triticum dicoccoides (assembly GCF_002162155.2). Classification (NCBI taxonomy): domain Eukaryota; kingdom Viridiplantae; phylum Streptophyta; class Magnoliopsida; order Poales; family Poaceae; genus Triticum; species Triticum dicoccoides. Next base: position 668,280,322 of record NC_041381.1, read on the forward strand.
GCTTGTTATTTGGCTTTAATCACGAACTTCAGTTTTTTTGTCGTGCTAGATGCTCAATTTTTTAGTATGCTAATGCTAACTTTGCATATCTTTGAAGAACTACAGTTTCTAGTATGCTATGCTAACTTTGCATATCTTTTTTCGCCTGCTTACAAGGCCGCCTCACTCTTGTCAAGCATATCACTGTCTTGGGGGAAGACTGCAACCCAGATGAATGCACATATATCAGATTAGAACCAAGAGCGATAAATGAGCTTTTCAATATGGTCATTGGTTGACGAAGAGTTAGCTTTTCAATGTGGCCATTGGTTGACAAAGAGCGTTCATTGGCTCAACGTGTTGGCTGCCACCGCCTCGATGAGAATTTCGAGGAGGCGGTTGCTGATGTTAAATCTCTCCTAGCCTGCTGCACAACTTCCTTCCAGATGCCCCTCACATCACTCCAGATCCAGATCAAGGCCTTGATCAACCTGGCTATCAATGCCACTGTTGGCAAGAAGGGCACGGTAAAGCCATGTTACCTCCCTCATCCTTGCGAGGGACTTTAATCTGATAGCCCAAATGGCAGATAAAAGCAACTCCAAAGTTCACAGGGTAGTGATGAATGCTTTCAGAGTTGAAGGATATGTACCTACATGAAGAAGTCAAGAAGGTATATGTGGAGCAACAGACCACCCTAGTGAAGCTTCACCCAGTCTTTATATGAGCAATGGAGTAGCTCCTTCCCTAATTTGCTTCTGCAAGATGTCTCCTCCTCGGCATCAGACCACTGCCCTCTATTTCTATCAGCTGACAGTGCTTTCAAGCCATGTCAGCGCTTTCGGTTCGAGAAGTGCTGGATTAAATGGGGTAGCTTCATGGAGGTTGTTGCCAAGGCTTGGACTTCTGAGGTGACTTCTGCTAACCCCTATGTCAGATATAACGCAAAGCTGGCGTCAATTAATTGCTTGTGCTTGAAGAGATGGAGCGCCCTTCGGTCTTCTGACATCAAACTTCGGTCACCCATCGTCAACGAATTAATCTTCCAATTAGATATTGTGATGGACAGCAGGGCCCTATCTCTGGAGGAATTCACTTTTTACAAACATCTGAAAATTCAGTGCCTTGGCCTTGTTGCGGTTAAAAAAAATGCACGTGGCACCAACGCTCGCGTTATCTGTGGCTCAAAGAAGGTGATTGCAACTCAAATTTCTTTCACTTGAAAGCTGCTTCCCATCGATAGAAGGACTTCATCTCAGCTTGCAAATCGATGATAGAACTCTGACTAGACAAGAGGACAGGACGCAAGCATTTTGCCAGCACTTCAGTGGCATTCTGGGAATATACCAAAACAGATAGCACACTCTGAACCACAACTGTCTTCAGTTCCCTGGCATCACAATTGAGCACATCGATGCAGAGATCACCTAGGAGGAAGTAAAAGCGGCGTTTGTTCGAGTTACACCCTGAGAAAGCATCCGGCCCCAATGGATTTTGTGGCCTTTTCTTCAAAGATTTTGATTCCGTTTCATGGGAGTTCTTACTCCGATTGCTGGAATTCAGAGGATTTGGGACTCTATGGCATGGCTGGCTATCTTCAGGTCAATGGGGCAACTGTCAGACAAGTTTTTTCACAGGCGAGGGCTCGGGCAAAGGAGACCCATTGTCACCCTTGCTATTTGTGTTAACTATCGATTGCTTGGCGGGGCTTATGGATAAAGCTCACTCCGATGGAATCATTTCTTGACTGTGGAGACAGCATGTGTGTTTTCGCACTTCGATCTATGCTGATGACGTGATTATTTTTCTCAAACCTCTGCTCCAAGACATAACTACAAAATCAGGCCTTCTCTCTGTTTTCGGAAATGTACTGGTCTATACCAACCTTGCCAAAATCAGCCGCTTCCACATATGAACTCGCTCTACCATCTTTCCCTCCTCCTGTCAACTTGAACTGGTTTGTATTTCGTTCTTAGTAATGAAAAGGGGTAAAGCCCGGTTAAAAAAAGGAGATAGATACACATCGGATTAGTGCACGGGATCCCCGTCATGCATGCAAGGTGCAAACCAAGCCAGCTTTCAGAGCACGAGCACATGCAAACCAAGCCAGCTTTCAGAGCACGAGCACATGCAAACCAGGATAGCTTCAGAGCACAAGCGAGCATGCACTCACAGTAGTGATCCCTCCTGCACGAGCGGCCCATTTCTTTTTTGACCGTAAGAGCGGCCCATCTCTAGCATCTGTACATATTAATTCTACTACTTCAGATTACCAGTTGTTTTTCTTTTCTTTTAGGAGATCTTTCAAAGCAGTCAACTATCCCTGCATTACATGCGTGATCATTACACGCACGGTGCACCCATCTCTAGCATCGGTGCACCTTTTTAAAACTCCATACTGATACAACATATACTGCTTTGGATCCCTACTTTTTTTCCTTTCGGGACAGATCAATGGCATCTGTCGATTCATACACGCTATTTGTATGATTGTATCATTGCCCATCTGGTTTCATACACCCAACAACACTAGTGGTTAACACGTCTCGAAAACTTGAAATCCACTCAACACTCAAATGACCGTCCCTTAGCCACCTTTCATCTTTGCAACCAAACAATAATTGGTGGTTATCCAACTCACCCAGCCCAAGCACAAAAACAACCAAACGACGAAAACTGGCTATCGCTAACCACATGTGAAGGGATATGCTCATCCAAGTCAACCTTGCCCAAGAACCAAACGCCGCCTTAATGGACGGTGGCATGATGTTCGCAAAACTTCCAGTGGAGGATTGATATGGTAGATGCAGCAAGATGCAATGTGGCGTCACTTCAGGAAGAGAGAAAAGAGCTTGTGGTTTCTGCCGGACAAGCCCTTCAGCGGTGTTACCCTCTGCTCCACGGCGAGTTCCAGGCCGGGTTTAATTATGTTGAAATGCTTGCACATTATTCTCACATTATATGGCAAACTAGGGTCATCAGGGAGAGTGGCGTTTTGGCTCCTAGGTGCATATGCACCCATTGTCGAAATCCAAATTCCTAGAAGTTGAAAAATTCGAAACAAAAATCCCGCGTGTATATCCGGACATTTTATGTGCGTTCACAAGGTTTCGGTGGAAAACGACGTTTTTTGTGGCTTGTGTAAAAAAGACAATTTCTGATGCTTCATTCTAACTATTCACGAGGCATTTCTTTATCTTTTTTACACAAGCCATAAAAAACGTCGTTTTTCACTGAAACCTTGTGGACGCACATAAAATGTCCGGATATACACGCGGGATTTTTGTTTCGAATTTTTTAACTTCTCGGAATTTGGATTTCGACAATGGGTACATATGCACCTAGGAGCCAAAGGCAATTACCGGGTCATCAGGTAGTTTCCTAATTGCACACATACAAATGTTAAGAGTGTACAAGTGATTCTATTTTTACGTTCCACACATGCCTAGCTTGGTGTTATGGGAAGAGCGGTCTTCAATTGGCGCAGTGGATCTACTGTTTATGCTTTTCGGTTCGCTTTAGATAAGCCAGCTATTAGTCCACGCTAGCGTATTTCCATATGATCTTACATTCTTACTATTATCATCATAACATTCACAAACAAATACGATATAGGTATCTTGTGTCATTCTATCAAATAATCCCTCCATTCAAAAATATAAGATGTTTCGGATATTTCAATATGGACTACATACAGACTGAAATGAGTGGACAAACACATTAAAATGTGTCTATATACATCCGATTCACAAAAAATATTAAAACATCTTATATTTGTGAACAGAAGGAGTAGTATATCTATACCAGTATGCTAAGACTTTTTTGTCAAGTCATTGGTGTTAGTACTTTGGTTCGATCTTATTTCTCCACCCCACATGAATCTCAAAAGGGAGTTTTGGCATTGATGGAAATTTGACTCCTTTCTCGACCCATCTTTGCCACTAGTAGAAAAGGGGGCAATGGTCCAGGACGGTCCAGCCCATTAGTCCCGGTTCAATCCAGAACCGGGACCAATGGGGGCATTGGACCCGGTTCTTGAGCCCCGGGGGCCGGCCGGGCCACGTGGGCCATTGGTCCCGGTTCGTTGGGACCTTTTGGTCCCGGTTGGCGGGACGAACCGGGACCAATGTGCCTTGCTCCTGGCCCACCACCATTGGTCCTGGTTGGGGGGATGAACCGGGACCAAAGGCTTCCCTTTAGTCCCGGTTCATGCCACGAACCGGGACCAATTAATTGCCTATATATACCCGCGAGCAGAGCACTCTCACTGCTCTGTTTTTCGTGGCCGGCGAGGAGAGAGCTTTGTGTTGCTCTAGCTCACCTCCTATGCACACGAGGTGTTCGATGGAATGCCCGAGCCACACTACTTAAGCTTTCTCCTCTCCAAGCTCCACCTCCAAGCTCCATTTTTCTCAATATTTGTCTAGGTTTAGCGGTCCGTCACGTCCCGTCCCCGTCTTCACCGCCGTCGATCGCCCGCGTCGCCGGCACCACCATGGTGAGCCTCTTGTTCTTATCTTCTTTCTGAAAGGAAAAAAAACTCTTACTTGTATGTTTATATAGATACTTGTATAATTTTCTTACTTTTATTATTGCATCTTATATAGTGCGATGGTTTTGGTATCCGCCCCCGTCGGCCCTCGTCCTGTCTATGATTCAGATGTGGTATATGTTATCCTTTCATAACTATTGGTTCATTTATTGTTTATGACAATTATGCCGACCAATGTGACATAGATTTTATTTATCTAGGAGGTTGTTGAACCGGAAATTCCAACCGACCCTATTGTCGAGAGGTTAAATTTAGTTGAAGAAGAAAACAATTTGTTGAAGGAAAAAATTAGAAAAATTGAGGAGGAGAAGATGATATTGGATTGCATGTTGCCGATGTCGTCGATGATCACAAGATCAAGATGGATGCAATGCGCTTGAAGATTAGAAAGATTAGAAAATATGCCATTCATACCGAGGCTTGGTATCATTATGCCGTTGGATCAGTTGTTACATTGGTTGCGATTATGATCGCATTTGTTTTCGCATTGAAATGTTTTACATAGTTTCAGTGTATGGTTTAATTAATTTAGATGCTCTGCAGAGCTTTATGTTGTTAGATGAGAACTATGTATGTACTTTGGTTTTAATGTGATGATGAACTTCTATTAATTTGGTCACTTAATTATATAATGCACGCAGATGAACCGGCAATGGATGTACGGTTCAAGACACACCTCCGAGTACATTAAGGGCGTGCATGATTTTCTCGAAGTGGCTGAGGCAAACAAGCAGAATGGTTTTATGTGTTGTCCATGCCCTGTATGTGGGAGTACGAAGTATTAATCTGACCGGAAAATCCTCCACACCCACCTGCTTTACAAGGGTTTCATGCCACACTATAATGTTTGAACGAGGCACGGAGAAATAGGGGTTATGATGGAAGATGGCGAAGAAGAAGAGTACGATGACAACTATGTGCCCCCTGAATACGGTGATGCTCCTGAAGATCAAGAGGAACCAGACGATGTGCACGATGATGCTGCAATGGGCGAAGCTGCTGAAGATCAAGAGGAACCAGACGATGTGCCCGATGATGATGATCTCCGCCAGGTCATTGTCGATGCAAGGACGCAATGCGAAAGTCAAAAGGAGAAGCTGAAGTTCGATCGCATGCTAGAGGACCACAAAAAAGGGTTGTACCCCAATTGCGAAGATGGCAACACAAAGCTGGGTACCGTACTGGAATTGCTGCAGTGGAAGGCAGAGAATGTTGTGCCTGACAAAGGATTTGAGAAGCTACTGAAAATATTGAAGAAGAAGCTTCCAAAGGATAACGAATTGTCCGACAGTACATACGCAGCAAAGAAGGTCATATGCCCTCTAGGATTGGAGGTGCAGAAGATACATGCATGCCCTAATGACTGCATCCTCTACCGCGGTGCGTACAAGGATCTGAACGCATGCTCGGTATGCGGTGCATTACGGTATAAGATCAGACGAGATGACCCTGGTGATGTTGACGGCGAGCCCCCCAGGAAGAGGGTTCCTGCGAAGGTGATGTGGTATGCTCCTATAATACCACGGTTGAAACGTCTGTTCAGAAACGAAGAGCATGCCAAGTTGATGCGATGGCACAGTGAGGACCGTAAGAAAGACGGGAAGTTGAGAGCACCTGCTGACGGGTCGCAGTGGAGAAAAATCGAGAGAAAGTACTGGGATGAGTTTGCAAGTGAGCCAAGGAACGTATGGTTTGCTTTAAGCGTGGATGGCATTAATCCTTTCGGGGAGCAGAGCAGCAATCACAACACCTGGCCCGTCACTCTATGTATGTATAACCTTCCTCCTTGGATGTGCATGAAGCGGAAGTTCATTATGATGCCAGTTCTCATCCAAGGTCCTAAGCAACCCGGCAATAACATTGATGTGTACCTAAGGCCATTAGTTGAAGAACTTTTAGAGCTGTGGAATGGAAATGGTGTACGTACGTGGGATGAGCACAAACAGGAGGAATTTAACCTAAAGGCGTTGCTGTTCGTGACCATCAACGATTGGCCCGCTCTCAGTAACCTTTCAGGACAGACAAACAAGGGATACCACGCATGCACGCACTGTTTACTTGACACCGATAGTATATACCTGGCAAGCTGCAGGAAGAATGTGTACCTGGGCCATCGTCGATTTCTTCCGACCAACCATCAATGTCTAAAGAAAGACAAGCATTTCAAAGGCGAGGCAGATCACCGGAAGAAGCCCGCCATGCGTACCGGTGATCACGTACTTGCTATGGTCAATGATTTACACGTAATCTTTGGAAAGGGTCCCGACGGACTAGCTGTTCCGAGTGACGCTGGGGGACACGCACCCATGTGAAAGAAGAAATCTAATATTTTGGGACCTACCCTACTGGAAAGACCTAGAGGTCCGCTCTTCGATCGACGTGATGCACGTGACGAAGAACCTTTGCGTGAACCTGCTAGGCTTCTTGGGCGTGTATGGGAAGACAACAGATACAGCTGAGGCACGGGAGGACCTGCAATGTTTGCACGAAAAAGACGGCATGCCTCCAAAGCAGTATGAAGGTCCTACCAGCTATGCTCTTACCAAAGAAGAGAAGGAAATCTTCTTTGAATGCCTGCTTAGTATGAAGGTCCCGACTGGCTTCTCGTCGAATATAAAAGGAATAATAAATATGGCAGAGAAAAAGTATCAGAACCTAAAGTCTCATGACTGCCACGTGATTATGACGCAACTGCTTCCGGTTGCATTGAGGGGGCTTCTACCGGAAAACGTCCGATTAGCCATTGTGAAGCTATGTGCATTCCTCAATGCAATATCTCAGAAGGTGATCGATCCAGAAATCATACCAAGGCTAAGGAGTGATGTGGTGCAATGTCTTGTCAGTTTCGAGCTGGTGTTCCCACCATCCTTCTTCAATATCATGACGCACGTCCTAGTTCATCTAGTTGGCGAGATTGTCATTCTGGGCCCCGTATTTCTACACAATATGTACCCCTTTGAGAGGTTCATGGGAGTCCTAAAGAAATATGTCCGTAACCGCGCTAGGCCAGAAGGAAGCATCTCCATGGGCCATCAAACAGAGGATGTCATCGGGTTTTGTGTTGACTTCATTCCTGGCCTTAAGAAGATAGGTCTCCCTAAATCGCGGTATGAGGGGAGACTGACTGGAAAAGGCACGCTTGGAAGGGACTCAATAATATGCAGGGACGGATATTCTTGGTCTCAAGCACACTACACAGTTCTACAGAACTCTACCTTGGTGACCCCGTATGTCGATGAACACAAGAACAGTCTGCGCTCCAAACACCCGGAGCAGTGCGACGACTGGATTACATGTGAACACATCAGGACTTTCAGCAGTTGGTTGGAAGCACGTATCAGAGGTGACAACACTGTTTGTGATGAGCTGTACTTGTTATCCAGGGGACCATCTTTGACTGTATTGATTTGGAAAGGATACGAGATAAATGGGAATACATTTTACACGATTGACCAAGATCAAAAGAGCACCAACCAAAACAGCGGTGTTCGCTTTGATGCAACAACCGAGAGGGGAAATGACACATATTATGGTTACATAGTGGACATATGGGAACTTGACTACGGACATGATTTTAAGGTCCCTTTGTTTAAGTGCAAATGGGTCAATATGTCAGGAGGCGGGGTACAGGTAGACCCACAGTACGGAATGACAATAGTGGATCTGAAAAATCTTGGGTACACTGACGAACCGTTCGTCCTAACCAATGATGTGGCACAGGTTATCTATGTGAAGGACATGTCTACCAGACCAAGAAAGAGAAAAGATAAGGAAGCGAATACACCATACGATGAGCCAAAGCGCCACATAGTTCTTTCAGGAAAATGGGACATCGTGGGAGTGGAGGACAAGACAGACATGTCTGAAGATTATGAAAAGTTTCATGAAATTCCTCCCTTTAAAGTCAAGGCTGACCCCAGCATCCTGATAAACAATGAAGATTATCCATGGTTACGGCGCAATAAGCAAATGACACAAGCGAAGAAAAAGTGAAGACTTTCTCCCGCAACTATTATGATGATACCATGCCAACTTTGTAACTGACGAGTATGATACCATTGTCCATTTTGTACATGCACATGCTATGTGTGGGTCAATTTATGATACCATGCCAACTTTCAACTTTTTCAGAGTTCATTTGAAATGCTTTAATTTCTTATGGTTCGGCCCTCGTAATAATTAAAAATAGTAACAATAAGTATTTTTTTGTAAGTAGAAACAAAATAAAATAAATAAAGCAAGAAAGAAAACAAAAAAACAAAAAAAGTGAAAAGTTTATAATTTTCCTAAAACTAAAAGCAAAAAGAATTAAAAATAAAGCAAAAAAACAAAAGAAAATAAATAATGCACAAAACAAAACAAAAAAACTGGAAAAAATAAAAAAATAGCAACAATAAGTAAAGAAAACAAAAAAACCAAAAAAAATGCCCCCCACTGGGCCCCCACGGCCTGAATACGACTTGAATCCCTACTATGGGCCAGGATTCAGGCCCGCAGTAGGCCCAGAAGGCCCATCAGGCAAAGCAGTCGCAAGTAGGCCCATAAGCCTGCAGTAGAGAGGAGTTCGAGAGGGGTGCGGCAGTGGGGCTTATAAACCACTGTGCGCCCCTCTCAACTAGCGAGGTGGGACTAAA
>NC_041381.1:668290101-668298517 GCF_002162155.2 Triticum dicoccoides
ATGTATGTGGCTATGTGTATGTAATGTTCAAAAATTGTTCAGAGCATGTTTTTGTTCATATATGTATTTATTGTTCATATGTGTATTTATTGTTCATGTTTTTTTCTGTTCATAGATTTTTTGTATCTATTGGCTCTTCGTCGCTCTGTATTTATTGTATCTATTGGTGATATTAATTATTGTATAATATGCAAATGTTTGTATATTCATATGAACAATGCATTAGACAAAACCTTTGTTTTTTTTCGAAATTTTCTATTTGAACATTTTTTTTAAAACAAGCAATACTAAAAGAATGAGAGGAAAAAGGAAAATAAGAAGAGGAAGAAAGGAGAAAAAGAGGAGAGGAAGAAGAGGAGAAATAAATAAGAAGAGGAAAAAAGAAGAAAAAGAAGAAGGAGAAGAAGAAAGGAATAGAGGAGAAAGAAGAAATTCTATTTTTTCTTCTTTCTCCTCTATTCCTTTCTTCTTCTCCTCTTTTTTTTCTTCTTCTTCTTCCTTCTTCCTTTTTCTCTTTTCTTCCTTTTCCTTAATTATTTTCCTTTCTCGAGGGAGAAGAAGAGAAAGAAGAGGAGAAGAAGATATAACCCCCTCTAGATAACTTCGACATGAGGGGCGGTCGATATATATATATACCCCCTCTCGACCGTGATAACTTATACAACTGCAGCACCCCCCTTGGCCCTCTCGCTCGACCAAAACTCTCGAGGACACCCAAACTCTAGAGAGAAAACGATGTTGGTCTCCTACCCCCTCCCACCGCGCCCCTACCCGACAAATTAACTCTCTCGAGGCCACCCAAATTTATCAAGTTAAAAGAGCGTTATCGTCGAGGCCACCCCAAACCCTTGAAGCGTTGTGTCGAGGCCACTAACATGATTCCTTATTGTGATTAGCTAGCTAGTTCTACGTTTGCCACTAATATATATATATATCCATCTGTACCATGTTTGAATAATAATTGACATGTTGTAAATATTTGCAGAAACTATGGAGCAGTCCCGAGACGAAGAAATAGAAGCGATGTTGGGGGACATAATCGCAAATGGATCAAGTGATGATGTTGCGTCATTTCTCCTCGACACCGTTGATCAGCTAGATGAAGAAGAGGGCTATGTTTATGATGGTGGCTTCGACCCATTAATGCCGGTACAAGAGGAGGACTATGTTCATGATGGCTCCGGTGACACAATGGAGGTACAAGACGAAGGAGACCGTGCTGACTGCTCCGGTCACCGAACCGAGTCCGGCCAGGTATATATATATTAGTTAAGCCCGTGCTGACTAGTTAATTGATGCATCCATTGTTTTGGTATATGTACACATATTAATTACTGTCGTCTTTCTTCCTTATAATTTCTAGCCCTCCGGATCGAGCACAACTTCGGTAAGGAGACGAGGCCCGAAGAAAAAGTTGAGCCCGGATGAAAAGTTTGAGATCATAGAAATCGCGCCCGACGGCGAACCGATTGAACCCATCCGGACAAGGAAGGCATTTTCTGCTTAGTGCGGGGTTCTTGTTAAGGACAGGATCCCGATCAGCATGCAGCAATGGTATAAGCCTGCTAAGGATGAAGACGCTGAGGTGTCTTATGTCAATGATATGCAGAAAGAAGATCTTTGGACTGAGCTAAAGGCAAATTTCACCCTACTGCCAGAGGAGGATCCGGAGAAGCCAGTTAAAGAGCAATTAATCAAGTCTTGTGCTCTTAAGAAGATGGCAGGCCTAATGAGGAGGTGGAGGAAAGAGCTGAACCAGTTTATCAAGGAAAAAAAGACACCAGAATTCATCGGCAAATATGAGAAGATCAAAGATCGCTGGCCCGCATTTGTGGCCCACAAGACATCGGAAAAGAGTAAGAAGATGTCGGAGACAAACAAGAAAAATACTGCGAAGAAGAAGCTTCACCATCGCACGGGGTCAGGTGGCTACCTCAAAGCCCGGCCTAAGTGGTCCAAGGCTGAGCATGATCTGCTTGAAAAAGGGATCGAACCAGAGACAATGCGCTGGCCAGACCGTTGCCGGACTTGGTTCTTCGGGGCTAGCGGAATCTTGGACCCTATAACAGGGAAGTGTTAGTGGACGGACGAGCAACTGCAAATACCAGTCAAGAACCTTCGACACTATATAGATGCAGCGCAGCGAGGGACGTTCCTTCCAAACAGGGAGAAGGACGAGCTCACAATGGCCCTTGGGAATACCGAGCACCCTGGACGGACACGAGGCATGCCAGGCTCCATTCCATGGAAGGTTGGTTTTCCGGACGCAGGGGGTTACAAAACCCATGAGAGGAGGAAGAAACTGGAGCAGGACCAAATGCAGGCGCTGCTTGGAAGGGTAATGGGGCTAGAGGATAGAGAAGAGGAACGAGAAGCAGCAGATCGCAACAAACGACATGCCGAAGCTTCCCCCAAAGCTACCCCGCCATCTCAGCGGAGAAGCAGCGTGGCTTCCACCGAGCTGCTTCAGCCGGAGCATGTCTTGACGGCTCCTGCCAGCTATCCCGTGGATGGTATCACGGAGTCTCAAAATTGCCACATGATGGCGCGATGGATGAATTTGAAGGTCAAGGCGGCTGTTGGCCAAGTTTATCCTAGTGGACCCGGCACAACTTATCACTGCCAGCCGATTCCAAAAGGATATGTTAAGGTGATGGTGGATGAAATAACGGAGGGATTTGAGGACCTCGTGCTTGACCACCCTACCGGTGAAGGGGAGACTAGGCTGGGTTCTGCTCTGAAGACTCCATGCCTATGGAAGAAGGAGCTCATCAACCTTCTGAACTGGACGCCTCCGCCTCCTCCTCCTGCTCCGGCGAGTCAGGGCACTCCGCCTCCTCCACCGCCTCCTCCTCCGGCGAGTGACGATCAGGGCACGCGTGGAGGCACTCCGCCTCCTTCTCTGGCGCATGGTGGCACTCCGCCTCCTTCTCCGCCTGCGCCGGCGCTCCCGAGCAGCCAGCAGCATCCTCCTTCTCCGCCTCGCCAGCAAGGGCGGAAGAGACCCGCCGCCGCCCCGGCTGCTCCGGCGCGTCGTACTCCTTCTCCTCCGCCTCGTAAGCAAGCACGAAAGAAGACAGACGTCGCAGCCGCTCCGTCTGCTCCGGCGTATAGCAGCACAACCAGAGGCGGGAGGCAATACAAATATGGTCCATCATCTCTCAAGCCTCTAGAGAAGTTACCGTACGAGAGGTCCGAGGAGGAAAACGATATGATTGTGCAGGCCCACGTGAAGGAGTTCTTTGAAGGGGTGAAAGCAAAGAGACATCCACCTCCGGAGGAGAAGGTAGATCCAGTGAAAGCAAAGCGCACTATCGATGCCCTGAGGAAACCACCAAAGTCTCCGCCGAGAACCAACTATGAGCGCATTACTGAACAGACATATCTCCAAGCCCAGCGGTCGGGAACTACTGTCAGTGCTAAAAGGTCAAAACAACGAGCAAAGGGGAAAAAATTGCCCAGCTCGGCGAACAAGCACAGCAATCGTGCCCCCCGCTCAATGTGTCTAATGCTCCGGGGACGGTGGCCGGTTATGGCAATATTGACGATTACCTGCCTGATGATGCACTTCCCGATTTCTTGAAGGTGGACGGACACAGATACGAGTACGGGAAGCCTCTCGTCAAAGATGAAAAATCTCTGACAACAATGATGCGAAGATTCCATAATTGGTACATGGAAACCTGCAGACAGTCTGATGGTAAGAATGCTTTGTATCTGCATATTAAAGAGGAGCACGATCTCATTGCAAATGATCTGTTGATTGTTCCATTTGAGGAGTTCTTCGAGTTCTTCAATCAAAAGGCCCTCGATAAATTAATGGTCTTTTGCTACTGCCTGTAAGTACTATTTCTGTCATTAAGTCTCTATATATAGCTCGGCTCTTTCATTGCATGCATGTATTTATAATTAATTATCCTCAATATATTATGCAGATTGAAGATCGTCGAGTGCAAAAAACAAGAAATTTATGATATTGGGTTCATTAACACAAATATCATAGATGTATTTCTGGTTAAAAAGAACGTCAAAGAGGCCGAGGACAACTTGCTATGATCGTTGATAAAAAATCAAAACAAAGATACCATACTCTTTCCTTACAACGGCCCGTGAGTGTTACTGTCGTGTGCATATTCGGTTTCCCTTATTACTCAAGCGAGGTTATAGTAATGTAATTGATGAGTTATGCATGCGTGCGCAGGTACCACTATATTCTTCTGGAGATTAAGCTTGAGCGTGGACTAGTAACCGTCTTAGACTCGAGACGGAAAGATCCCAAAACCTATGCGGACATGACTGAAATGCTCAGCAAGTAAGTTCAATCGATCATAATTATCGCACCATATCGGTAACTTTTTGTTCATTTCCTGATATCTCAAGTAATAATAATTATTTTCTTTGTCTTGCAGGGTTTGGAAACAGTTCACCGCAGAAGCTCCGGGACTGCCGAAGGAGCTGCGATATACATACCCGAAAGTAAGTACTACTGGCTAGCTAGTTGCGCGCATCTCCGGCCCGTTGATTCTATATATAGCTATACTTTCATCAATGCCATTTATAATGCTTCATTATCAATTTGATTGACCTCTATTTCTCGTAAAGTGCTTGTGGCAGGAGGAAGGGAATGATTTCTGTGGATACTACGTGTGCGAGTTCATCCACGCCGCGACTTTGAAAAACAAGCGGGGCTACTCTCAAAGACAATATGAAGTGCGTAAGCAATAATATTCACAATTTCATTTTATTACACCATCATTTCTGTTGAGTTTCATTCATATATATGTATTAATTAACCCCCTTCTTCAAATTAGACGTGGCAGATGCGGAATGAACTCCTAGAACCAGATCGCATGAAAGCAATTCAAGAGGAATTGGCGGGATTCTTTCTTGACCACGTCATCAGTAAAACCGGAGAATACCATGTGGAAATTGATTTCAAATGCTAGCTAGGGGTTTGTAATTATAAGAGATCTTATACATATTGTACATGTATGTAGCCAGTAGCGTCGGATACATGATACGAAAACTTGTTGTTCGACCAACCTCTCGGAGAAGGAGAGGTCGATCGATCACTTCTCTCGGTATGCATGACGAACTTCTGTACTGAATGGTTCTCTCGATCACTTATGTATATATAGTACGTAGCGTTCAAGCACGTACATAAGAGAGGACACTTCTCTCTATTAATTAGCTAGCTAACACAATATATGAAACACCTAATTAAATTAACCCCCCAAAACCCCCAACCTCCCCTCCTTTCAAAAAAAACACAAAAACCCCAGCAACTGGAATGCTGACGCGTGGATGCATTTTGGTCCTAGTTGGTGCCACCAACCGGGACCAAAGGCCCCCTGACTGGGGTGGGCGCACAGAGCCACGTGGAGGCACATTGGTCCCGGTTCTGGATTGAACCGGGACTAATGGGTGGAGGTATTAGTAACGACCCATTAGTCCCGGTTCATGAACCGGGACTAAAGGCCCTTACGAACCGGGACTAATGGGTGGTTTTCTACTAGTGTGCCAATCCCTCCCCATCGGTACATACACATGCCACCTTGCTCGATTGTCCTCACTTCCTAGACATCACTCGTCTTGTGGTCGTGTTGCAGCCATGGCCGAAGCAGATACAAAAATTAGTGAGATCAATGCATGCAACCACTCAATTAGTGAGCTCAATGTGACCGGTCCAGGAAGACTTGGGACTTCCTTCTATGGTGTGACCACCAGTTCAAGTAGATATAGAAATTAATACCAAGCACAAACCCATTCCCGCCCTTAATCACAACATGCGACGAGCATGTCGATGGTGGCAAGCATACTTGCGAACACCCAATGCGGAAGACACTGCTCGGATCCTAGCATAGTGTACAACAAGAGGATTTCCTGGGAAGCTTGGAAGCATCGACTGCATGCATTGGAAATGGAAGAACTGTCCGTTTGCTTGGCAGGGGTTGTACAAAGGCGCCAAAGGCGGTTGCAGTGTGGTACTTGAGGCAGTGGCCACATAGGACCTCTGGATTTGGCACTCTTTCTTTGGGATGCCAGGAACTCACAATGACATCAATGTCCTGTAGTGCCCCCCTGTCTTATCCAAGCTTGTTGAAGGTCATTCTCCTCTGGTGAACATCGAGGTCAATGGGCAGCAGTACAACAAGGGGTACTATCTAGCTGATGGCATCTATCCAAGATGGTCGACATTTATGAAGACTATCTCAAACAATGTGCCAGCAGGCAAGAACGCCTTCTTTGCGAAGGTTCAGGAGGCTTGCAGGAAGGATGTCGAGCGGGCATTTGGTGTGCTCCAATCTCAATTTGCTATTGTCTGGTACCCTGCTTAGACCTAGTCGAAAGATCAAATGTGGGAGATCATGACTTGATGTGTCATCTTGCACAACATGATCATTAAGAGCGAGCAGGAAGAGCCAGTGTTTGACACTGAACCATATTACAGGCAGGGTCCTCTTGCCCAAGTGGATCACCAGCTATCGGCAACCTGGACTGACTACCTCAATATGCGTCAGGAGATCCGAGACCCACAGGTGCATCAAGAACTGCAACACGATCTGGTGGAGCACCTATGGAGGCTCAAGGGCGAGGCCGGGGCGACCGGGGAATGACGTGTGATGAAACTTGAGTTTTTATTTGTTAAAATATATAGTAATTTGTATTGAACTATTTGTTGAACTATTTGATTTATGTGATGAAACACGCCGAAACACGCCAAACCATGCCGAACTATGTGACGAACTAATTGATTTCTATTTGTATGCGAGAATTCACGCCGAAATACGCGGAACCGCGCCGAATATGGGCCGATTCACACAGATATCGGGCAAAAAAAGGGTTTCATTTGGATTCCCCTATTTTGAAAATCGCATATTAATTTCCTTCATATGAGCAGAAAAATAGGATGACTCAAAGAAGTTCTCTACCAGGAACTTTGTACCGCGCACATTACTTAGCACAACTAGGAAAATAAGATAAGATAAAGATAAGCAAGACTAAAAAAATATTCGTCGGAATAGCGGAATACAAATTAGATGAATAAATATTATTAATGAATATGTATCACAATCCATCTCGAGGTATTTGGATCAATACCTATTCGGTGGATCTTTTTTTTTCTCTGCCAGGAACCAGATTTGAACTGGTGACACGAGGATTTTCAGTCCTCTGCTCTACCAACTGAGCTATCCTAACCTTTTCTTGTGCATCATCCTAGTAGAGTATTTGTATCTATGTCAATTAAAAGGACTAAAAATTAATTAAAGTATTTCAAATTTAAAATTTGAAAATGGGGGGGTAGTCCTATGCATTGTGCATGGTTTACTTAAATAAAACTTAAAAATAGAGTGAATAACCAAGATTTCTTGCCGATACTCTAATAAAAAAGAAATCTATTCAATGAATAGGATAAGATCCATTGAGTTCTCTTCGCATTCCTTTGTGAAAGAGTAGAATGAGAAAGCTAATGAATCTTAAACCCATTGATAAAAAGAAAAAAAAGAGGATAAATAATAATAATATAGTATAGTTAGGGAATAAAAGAGGATTTGGGGATAGAGGGACTTGAACCCTCACAACTTATAAAGTCGACGGATTTTCCTTTTACTAGAAATTTCATTGTTGTCAGTATTGACATGTAGAATGAGACTCTCTCTTTGTCCTCGTCCGATTAATCCACTTTTTTAAAGATCTCGAAAACTTTGAATTTGAATTGAAGAATTTGATTATTCAATATTCGATTGGAGTGGATTCACAATAATGAAAAAAAATTATGATATGAGTTTTTATGAGTTTTTTATTTCATAATCATTATCATTTCTAAATTTCATTTTTAAAAAAGATAAAGAACCTATATTGTAATTATAATATAATATGAGTTCTGTGATTAATCGTTTGCTATGTCAGTATCTATACGTGTTTATTAAATGTATAAGGTATAAAACCCCTCTTTCTCTAATTTAGAATTAGAAGGAATTCCACTAACAACACAACGTAATTAACTCGATTCGTTAGAACAGCTTCCATTGAGTCTCTGCACCTATCCTTTTCCTTTGTATTCTAGTTCAAGAACCCCTTGTTTTCTCAAAACACGGATTTGGCTCAGGATTGCCCTTTTTTAATTCCAGGGTTTCTCTGAATTTGGAAGTTACCACTTAGCAGGTTTCCATACCAAGGCTCAATACAATCAAGTCCGTAGCGTCTACCGATTTCGCCATATCCCCATTTCCCTCTTCTTTGAGACCAGGATTCCTTGTGTAATTTCATCCATCTCTTAGTTTTTTTTGAATCATTGAGTTCATCACTCAACGTAGTCTAGCAGTTCAGTTCGACTCTATTTGAGAGACCTCGCTTGCTTATTGCAATTCAGAATTGAATTGATTCTATCCTTGATGTATTTGCAATTCAATCC
>NC_041381.1:668308471-668309648 GCF_002162155.2 Triticum dicoccoides
TTCAGAGTTCCTAGAGCTCCTTGTACGGCCTGTTGGAAAACCCGCTGTCGGACCTGATTCATTGCCCTTTGTTTTTCAAAATAAAGGGTTTCGTTTTTAGACTTTTCCAATTGTTCCAAACTAATAGAAGTAGCATTAATCAAATTTGCTTTTTCTCGTTCTATCTCAGAGTATCCATTCATTCGATACTCATCCGCTTCTAGTTCGACTTTCTGTAATCGAATCCGAGCTTTTTCGAGTTGCTCAATGGTCCCTCTACGCAATTCTTCTGAATTTCGAATAGTACTCAAGATCCTCTGTTTTCGATTATCTAATAAATCTTTTAATGAAAGTAGATTATTTTGTAAGTTTACAACTTTTATGATCTCTTCCCGAACCAAACATGAATCTTTCGATTCATTTGGCTCTCACTCTCCTTATTTTTTTATAGCTATTTCCATATCTTTTTTTTAAGTAATGAGCCTATCCTCTATCTTCTTTTTTATGTTTATATTTCAATATACCGAAACCTTTATAAGACTAGATAAATATTAAGAGGACTCTTCCGCCTAGATAAAAATATATCATGGTCAGCAAAGTTGTTTCTTTATTTTTATTTTCCCTCTTTAATAATTTCAATTTCATTAAGAAAAACTAACTAAATAAATGGAAAATGAAAATTAATAGAATTCTTTTTTTTTCTTCAAATCCAAAAAATTTCTCTTTTTTATACATAGGTCGTCGATTCGGCATTGGTTAAAAAAGGGCAGGGTGCCCCCTTTTTTTTCTAGTAAATAGTTCAAACCATTTTATCGATATGAGTGTTCTATATCAGATAAATTTTACATTAGCTATTTCCCGTTTAAATTCGGTACTAATACTAATATAGTTGTAGAAAGAGTACCTCTTTTTGCCTGGACTTCAAGCAGTTTAGCTTTAACCGTGTTAATGGTCTCACATTCTTGGTTTATAGAGAATCAAAGTTGATTTACCAATGAGTCGCGAAATGCTATGGTTCTTCCATATGATTTCTGAATTTATTCAGAAGTAATTCGTCGAGATCGTGCACCCTTTTCTTATTTATCCGAAAAATACTAAAAAATATTATAAAGTGCAGCCGGATAGATCCAATCTATTCTTGAAATAGACAACTCGCACACACTCCCTTTCCAAAAAAAATCAAAACACCAACCACTAC
>NC_041381.1:668309960-668457611 GCF_002162155.2 Triticum dicoccoides
GAAAGAATGGGTTACATTTTTCATATGCTCTCCTCTTATAGATAGGACGAACAAAGAACAAAGTTTTTCGATCACTTACTTCGCTCGCCCTTTTTTGATCGGTTTTTTTAATGCAAATAGATTCAATCTAGTAATTTCTTTTAGATTAAGTCTTACGTCTTCTTTGACCGGTGAAAGACTTCCTTTGTTGAAATGTTCTGTTCCCAAAATTCCTAAAATAAAAGGAAAAAACTTTCCACTTTCCTAAACTAAGGACGGGAAATAAGAAGGTGAGCATATCTTCTAAATTAATAATACTCAACTCAGCCCTTCCTAGAATGGGGTATTATCTGTCCCGATAAATAGATAATTCCAGGAGTAATAAATAGGAGTAAATTAAATAAAGTATTGATATAATTGGAATTGCGGAAGCAAATACCAATTTACTAAAAAAAGAAAAAAGTATCTAATCGAAATCGAAAGAATTTTTTTTTAAGATTAAACAAAAGGGTTCGCAAATAAACGCGCTAGTGCCACAACTAGTCCATAAATTGTTAAAGCTTCCATAAAAGCTAGACTAAGCAATAAAGTACCTCGTATTTTACCTTCTGCTTCTGGCTGTCTCGCAATACCTTCTACAGCTTGTCCTGCAGCAGTACCTTGACCAACTCCAGGTCCAATAGAAGCAAGCCCTACGGCCAATCCAGCAGCAATAACAGAAGCAGCAGCAATTAGTGGATTCATGGTGAGTAGTTCCTCGTGTCAAAAAAAAGAAATGGTTAAGGATACAATCAACCAATAAATTCTTACTTCTAAGCTCTATTGGGGAGAAGTAAAGTAACTAAAAAGTACAAATTGAAATCAAATTGAAATGATAATGTGAATTGTCCGAACTACATAGAATGGAATTCCATATCCATATATCGGATTAGATAATGAATCTAACCTAGGAATATATAATATAATATCCTATATATACATTTGTTTCTTCTATTTTGTTTGCATATTTTCTCATTTTCTATTGAATCGGATTCTAAAATCATTGCTTAAAGTGGAAACCCGCATAAAAGAGGACTCCACTTATAGACATTAAGGATATTATAGTATAGATCTAGCCTGACTCCACCCTCCTTAATGCATATATACTTTGAAAATTCCATAATATAGTCTATTCTATTCTCTCTCCTACAACTCTAGGCTATATATTCATACGCATTTCTAACTATTTTTTTGCAACCAAGCAGATTATCCGGAACCATGCATGAATTGAGATAAGCTGCAAAAAAAAAAAATACTATTTCCAAAAATAGTCAATTCAATGATGACCCTCCATGGATTCACCTATATAGGCTGCGGCTAATGTTGCAAAAATAAGAGCTTGAATACCGCTTGTAAATAATCCAAGAAACATGACCGGTATAGGGATTACTAAGGGGACTAAAGAAACAAGAACAACAACGACTAATTCATCCGCCAATATATTCCCGAAAAGTCGAAAGCTAAGTGATAATGGTTTTGTGAAATCTTCTAGGATGTTAATTGGTAAAAGGATTGGAGTTGGTTTAATATATTTCTCGAAATAGCTCAATCCTTTTTTGCTAAGACCAGCATAAAAATATGCCGCTGACGTGAGTAAAGCTAAGCAACAGTAGTATTTATATCATTCGTGGGCGCTGCTAATTCCCCATGGGGTAACTCTATAATTTTCCAAGGTAAAAGAGCACCCGACCAATTCGAAACAAAAATAAAAAGGAACATAGTTCCAATAAAGGGAACCCAGGGACCATATTCTTCTCCAATCTGAGTTTTGCTCAAGTCTCGAATAAACTCAAGGACATATTCAAAAAAATTCTGACCGTCGGTCGGGATGGTTTGTGGATTCCGAACAGCTATGACAACTGAACCTAGCAAGATAGTAATTACGACCCAAGAAGTGATGAGTACTTGGGCATGAATTTGGAAACCTCCTATTTGCCAATAGAAGTGTTGGCCTACTTCTACACCCGATATATCGTATAACCCCTTGAGTGTTTTAATGGAACAAGGTATAATATTCATATTGTCCTCTGATAAAAATTGAACTTCAAAAAAGGAATTCTTTTGATTCAACCATCTCTTTCTCAACTCAGCAACTTGAAGTATTAATCTTATATTTAGGATACCAAGAAAGCACATCAGATCATAATATATATTAATACCCTCTAATATATATCAATATTCCCCTTCTTTTTTCTATGCAAAAAAAATTCTATGCAAAAAAAAAAGATATAGTAAAGTAAGTGATTCCATAAATTTACGCAGTTGCCCAAGAATTCACTATATATTCTTAATCAACGATTTCTTATATAGAGAGAACGGCCCTCACAAATTGAAAATACTAATTTGTTAAGAATCAATCGAATTGAAGTCATAGTGTCATCGTTGGCTGGAATCGATATATTCGCGAGATCCGGGTCACAATTTGTATCGACTAAAGAAATAGTAGGAATCCCCAAAATGGCACATTCCCGAAGAGCTATATACTCTTTTTGCTGATCAAGGACGATCACAATGTCTGGCAATCTCGTCATATATTTGATCCCGCCGAGATACATTTGCAAGGTAGATAATTTTCTCTTCAAGATTGCCACATCTCTTTTTGGGAGATGGTGGAATTTTCCCATTTTTTCTTCTGCTCTTAAGTCTCTAAATTGAGAAAGTCTAGTTTTCGTAATCGACCAATTCGTTAACATACCACTGAACCACTTTTTATTAACATAATGACAACGAGCCCTTATTGCAGCTGATGCTACTAAATCTGTTGCTCTTTTTTTGGTACCAACAATTAAGAAACTTTTTCCCTGACTTGCTGCATCAAAAACTAAATCACAAGCTTCTGATAAAAAACGAGCCGTTCTAGCGAGATTTATAATATGAGTACCTTTACGCTTTGCCGAAATGTAAGGGGCCATTTTAGGATTCCATTTCTTAATACCATGACCAAAATGAACTCCTGCTTCTATCATCTCTACCAAATTAATGTTCCAATATCTTCTTGTCATTTTTTCCACACTTCCTTTTTTTTTAATCCTACCATTCCATTACGGAATTTAGTTCTTTTTGAAGATTAAGAAAGATCCGAAATAGCTTGAAATAAATAATAATTGTTCCGAGAGAACCTTGTACTAAGATAAGAGTTGGCCATTGATACATGGTATAAACATAACCACCTTAATGAATTAACTGACTTGTTTTACTTATTAAAATAAAAATCTTAAAAATCTAAAATTTGACCTGTTAGTGTTCTAAGTTCAAAAGTCTAGTAAAGTAAAAAATATTTTTTATGTATCCTTAAATGATATAGGGTTAAATGTTAAATGGGGGTTCTTATGTCTCATAAAAATTGTTTGTTACGTCAGAATCTGAAGAAACTAATTCTGTATGGAGAAACAAAAAATCTCTCATTTCCGACGCGAATAGATTTTTTTTTATTTCGAAATAAAGGTTCTTGTCTTGTGGGGAACGATGCACAAATTTTTGGAATCCGGTACCAACAGGTATAATCCCCCCCAGAACTACGTTTTCTTTCAAGCCTTTCAACCAATCAATGCGACCTCGTAGGGCAGCTTTTGCTAAAACTCGAGCAGTTTCTTGAAAACTTGCTTCAGATATGAAACTTTGGGTATTCAGGGAAGCCCTTGTTATTCCCAATAAGATTGCCCGATAATAGATCGATTCATCCAATCGGGCCATTTTCGGACACAATTGGGCCCAACCGCCCCCAGCGCCGAGTATGCCGTCGGCTCACCCCCAGACCGCTCTTTTTGATGCCCTGGGGGACCAAACGGCTGGAGATGCTCTTACCCTCTGCTCCATGACGAGTTCCAGGCCAGGTTTAATTATGTTGAAAAATGCTTGCACAGTATTCTCACATTATATGGCAAACTAGGGTCATCAGGTAGTTTCCTAATTGCACATATACAAATGTTAAGAGTGTACAAGTGATTCTATTTTTTCGTTCCACACATGCCCAGCTTGGTGTTACGGGAAGATCGGTCTTCAATTGGCACAGTGGATCTACTGTATATGCTTTTTGGTTCGCTTTAGATAAGCCAGCTATTAGTCCACGCTAGCGTATTTCCATATGATCTTACATTCTTACTCTTATCATCATAACATTCACAAACAAATATGATATAGGTATCTTGTGCCACCTTGCTCGATTGTCCTCACTTCCTAGACATCACCTGTCTTGTGGTCGTGTTGCAGCCATGGCCGAAGCAAATACAAAAATTAGTGAGATCAATGCATGCAACCACTCAATTAGTGAGCTCAATGTGACCGGTCCAGGAAGACTTGGGACTTCCTTCTATAGTGTGACCACCAGTTCAAGTAGATACAGAAATTAATACCAAACACAAACCCATCCTCGCCCTTAATCACAACATGCGGCAAGCATGCCGACGGTGTCATGGCATCTGTTGTGGTGGAGGCCACAACTCATTGTCCCTCCCCTCTCCCCCTCCCTTGCCCCATGCCAGCGACCACAGACTATGTCATGTCCTTCTCGTACTTATCGCCCGCCTCCCTCCAGACGGACTCTGACGACGAGGCCTAGGGTGGTGACCGAGAAGCTTAAGCTAGCGTAAACTTATTTTTTATAGTTAAACTAGTGTTGTTTTTAGTATTAGTATTTTTTAGAGACCTTTTTATAAGCTATGTTAGATTAGCTCAAATACTGATAGAATGTGTTGTTTGAGCTATGTTAGATTAGCCCAAATTATGCTAGATTTTTTTATTTGAGCTATGTTAGATTAGCTGAAATTATAGTAGGCCAAATTAAGAAACTGGGGACTTATGTTAATGCAATAGTGAGGTTATTATAAATTTTATGATAATAATGATCAGATGGAATTTCCATATGGGTGCACAACTTGGAAAATTGCAATTCAAATTGTAATTTTAGGGATTGATTAGGAACCAACCTCCCAATACCCAATCAAGTCTTTGGTTGACCTTTCGGGTTTAGGTTTGGGGTTTGATTAGAGATGCTCTTAGTTGTCACCCATGTAGATTATGAAGACAAAAACATCAAAAATGGAATTCTAATTAACTATAACATACATGTACTGGACGTTGAACACCTATTTGAATAAATATAGTGTGGGATCACACCTTTTGTATGCGCATCTCTAGTCACACCTAAACCTCTCCTTGCAGCCTATGTGTACCATGTTTACAACATATCCTTGCCCAATTAGTGAAATCAAATGTCCTGACAAACACATGTGCCATCATCCACGAGCACGAATCAACCACGCGAAACGGAACTGGTATGTCATCTTGCCATCCTCCACAAGCAAGAAGCAACCACGCGAAGCGGAACTGCTAATTCATCGCTACCTTGAGATGCCACTTGGGCTGCTCCTCCACCGAGCATCTCCAAGAAGTGTGGCATCGGTGTAGCGTATCAATACATAATGTCTCCCCTTTGTTCAATACAATTGCCACATAAGTTGGCTATCATGATTGTGGTCCATCTGATGTATTCTTTGTGGTGATGTTAATCATGTGATGAATTATTCTTTTATGTTCAGATTGTGTTAATTGTCTCTAAGAATAAAGGGATGATAAATTAAGGATAAAAGGATAATAAACTTTTTTGTCTCCATGACCAGCCGGAGGCTCATGGGCATATTATTGTCTCTGTTTTGTTACTTAATAGTGAGGGATCTTGGTCAAAGAGTGAAGTATTAGCCATAGATGCAAGGAGGGTCTCGGTCTCTGGACTTATGGACGTATTGCCTATATAACATCAACACATCACATAAAATTTAGCATGAACACGAGATATTTTGTTTTGCACATATCAATGTTATATTGCCACACTTATTATTTATTTGTACTTTTATTTCTAGTTATTGTTTACTGGCCATCCACCCATGCACCTACATGGGCTAGCCATTTAAATTACGTACATAATAATTAAAAAGTCAAAAAAATATTCAATGCATCAACGATAGAAGAGCCATTTAGCACAAAAAGAACTATCATACGAGAGCGGCGTTTCGGTGCCCGGGTGCATCTGCACCCGGTCAAAAACAAAATCGTAAAAAATTCAGAAAATTCAAAAAAATCCAATTTTTTTTGGGTGGTAGACAATTTGATGCGTGAGGTACGCTCCAATTTTCAAAACATTTGGACTTCTGTGCAGCTCTCAGCAAAAAAGACAAATCAGACCAGAACAGTATATAAACAGTACACATTTTTACATACCTCCGATTTGTCTTTTTTGCTGAGAGCTGCACAGAACTCCAAATGTTTTGAAAATTGGAGCGTACCTCACGCATCAAATTTTCCACCACTCCAATTTTTTTTGGAATTTTTAGAATTTTTTTAGTATTTATTTTGATTTTTTTCGTGAGCGCAGGTGCAGATGAGCTCGGGTTCAGATTCGAATTTTCCCTATCATACTTCTCTTAAAGGCTCAGTTCCAGATCCTTTCCCTGGCACTCTTCGAAAGTACAAACGCCTATTATGTATTATCTTAAGGAGCCTATGGTCCAATGAAATATCTGAAGTAAAAAATAAGTAAATATATTTGACCTAAGGAATGTGTAAATCAATAGTAACATTCCCTACAACGCTTCAGAGAAAGATTAACATTTTTATAAAAAACTCAATAGCCCGAAAGATACTTAGACAATAAGCAATCACAAAACTGGCCACATTAATTCTATACCATGCACGATGCGAACAACAATAGTGATAAATATACATGGTTCAGTAATCGAAATCATATTGATTCCAGCTCATGAATCGAGCTAACCTTGGCAAAGAGGGGATGCATACAGCTCATTAGGCAAGGAAAACTATAAAAACCGCATAGTGCATACAGGGACCGACCACGAGGATAAAGTTGGAGATATTTTTTGCTGCATCCATGAGCTAGTACTCCCTCTGTCTAGGTGAGTAAGTCACTTTACAAAAACCAGGTATTCCCAAATCACCTAGGCGCGTAACATTAATTGTTTTCTTGTTTTCTTCCCACCTAATTTAACCACCCATGCTTTCTCTTCTCTGGCTATTAATTAGGGATTAATTGCTAAATAAGCGACCTATGCATGCATAGAAAGAAGACGCTGGTTAGTCAAGGGAATAAGCCTGCTTGCATGCGAACGCTGCGCTATTAATTAAGAATTGATTGCTGAATTTTTGGCTGGTCATGGGGTACAGTTATTGAATGGTTTTCATGTTGATTTTTTTGCCTCGCCCAATCCTTAGCCACCTAGGTTGTGGAGCTCCTCCTAATATGACTTACACACCTAGACGGAGGGAGTACTAAAATCCTTCTCTTAGTAACAAACCATTAATTCTGATCTTCATAATCGATGGTTAACCGTTCATAACATGATTTTTTTTGAAACTTTTGACGAAATGCCTCACATCCTGTCATCATAACTTTCTCATATAGATGTTGCTTACGTGCCGATCATCTTTGATATTTGTTTGAAGTGAATAATGTAATACTATTTCCGTCTTGGTTTATTAGTCCCCATTATATTTCATGTCAAACATCGATCGAGAGGAGGAGCGATAGAACGATCGAAGTGTCTCTCCCTTCTTTTCTTCGTGTGGTGGCTAGGGCCAGCGTCCCAGACGACGCCAATCACAGATCAGATCAGCAGACAGGCCAGCGGCAGGTCCAGGAACGTTGGAACGGCAGCCGGCACAGGAAGACAGGGAAAGTTGCCTCGTCTCCGGTAACCGTGATTGCATGAGCCCTTGATCTTGAATTATTGATTCTTGAGTGTGAGTTGTTCCAACTTTGTTCCCTAAGAGCAACTCTAACACGTGGACCAATTTCGTCCGCGCGCGTCTGTTTGGGTCGGCGCGGACAGAAAAGCCGGTCCAACGCGCCGACCCAAACGGACGCGCGTCCGCTTTTCGTCCGCTTTTCGTCCGCTTGCCGACCCATTCCCGGCTCATTTTTTAGCCTCATTTGCATCGGCACGGATACGAGACGAACACGCGCTTTGCCCGCCTACTTCTCCCCCTGGCCCGCCAGTCGATGGCACATTAGCCATCCTCTGCCACAGCAAACCCTCGCCCGTCTCCTTCGTCGCCGACGCCGCCGCCCATTTTTCCGGTGCCTCTGCCACAACATCCACCCCGCGACGTCGCCACCTCCCACGTCGCCGCCCCCGTCGTCTTGCCGCCGGAGATCCGACAGCTTCCCACCATCACTCCCCCGACACAGCTACGATCAAGAAGCCGGCTCGCCGCCCCGACCAGCTCCTTCGTCCTGACACCGGCACGCGCGTCGGACGCGGGCAAGCTCGTTGGACGCCGCCAGGGCAGGTTGTTGGTCCGAGGGCGACGCGACTCCCTTCGCCGGCCGGCTCCTTATCGACGCCCGCAAGCTGTTCGACAGTTTGCCAAGATACAAAATGGACTCCGCCGACGAGTTCTTTTTCCACAATTTCCTTTGCGACTCTGACGATTCCTCGTCCGATGAGGAGGAGGAGATCTTGGCTACCATGTTGGTCCATCACCACCTCAATAGCCAGTGGCCGTTGTATCGTGGCTCCATTCTGGTGCACCTTCTGGCGTTGAATCGCAACCGAGAGATCGGGCATTTCCTTCTTTGGAAGGACTACTTTGACACAATGAACCCGTTGTTCAAACATCAGAAATTATGCCGCCTTTTCCGTATGAGTAGGCATCTTTTCATCCGTATTAGAGAGGGGGTGGTCGGCTACGATGACTATTTCGAGTGCAAGAGGATGCCCTTGTAATGATTGGCTTATCCTCTTACCAAAAATGCACTGCAGCCATACGAATGCTTGCATACGGAGTGCCCGGTGATCTCGTTGATGAGTACATCTGTATGAGCGAGTCTGCATGCCTAGACGCATTGTACAAGTTCTGCAGGGCTGTTATTGCTGTGTTTGGCCCTGAGTACTTGAGAGAGCCGACTCTTGAAGATACAGCCCGTTTGTTGGCGATGAATGCCAGCAGAGGCTTCCAGGGATGCTTGGCAGGATAGACCGCATGCACTAGGAGTGGAAGAACTTCCCTTCTGCTTGGCAAGGACAGTATAAGGGCCATGTCAGGGCTTGCACTATCATACTTGAGATTGTGGCATCTCAAGATCTCTGGATTTGGCACTCTTTCTTTGGCATGGCCGGATCACACAATGATATCAACGTGCTTCAGCACTCGCCGGTGTTTGCTAGGCTTGCCGAAGGCAACAGCCCACCGGTTAATTTTACCATCAAAGGCCACAACTACGACAAACGATACTACCCGAGTGACACTATATATCCTCAATGGACCACAATTGTGAAGACAATCCCCAACCCTGTCGTAGAGAAGAGGAAAAGATTTGGCCAAGAGGAAGAGAGTGCAAGGAAGGACATCGAGCGTGCCTTTGGTGCTTTGCAATCTTGATAGGGCATCGCTCGGTATCCTGCTAAGACTTGGAGCACGAAGAAACTGTGGGAGGTGATGACTGCTTGTGTGATCATGCATAATATGATCATAGAAGATGAGCGCCCGGAACGTCTCTATGATCAAGGGTTTCAGTTTCAGGGTGAGAATGTTGTGCCTGAGCATGGAGACGCGGCAACGTTTGAACAGTTCACCCAATTTCATCATGACATGTGTGATTGAGAAACTCACATGCAATTGCAAAATGATTTGGTTGAGCATCTGTGGGCTCATGTTGGCAACCAATATATGTATCCTTTTTATTCTGCTTGCAAAACTATTTAAGACTATTTTACTTTTATTCGGCTTGTAAAACTATGCTATTTATTTGGTTGAAATATGCTATTTACTATATGTTTGCTTGTGAAATAATGCAAAGTTGTTGAAAAGGGCGGCCAGCTGGCCACGCCGTATATGGGTCGGCGCGTTGAGCGCACTGCCGACCCAAATCTCAAATTGGGCGGACGCCGAGCGGGCCGCCGATCCAAACGGAAAAAAGCGGACAAAGGCGTCGTCCGTTTGGGTCGGCACGTTGGAGTTGCTCTAATGCCCATATTGTTTTTCTAAAATCTTGTACAGTAGCTAATTTTATTCTTTTTATCCATTAGGCATGTAGTATTGCAAGATCCGAGTCATGTCTTGGTTAAGAAAACAAGTGTTTGATTGATGAAACAAAAACTTGAGGTTTTGACTCAGTCTCATACAAGTTTTCAGGTTGCCCTTAAAAAGGATGGAGAATCTGATATTGATGCCAATGAACTGTATGTGGAATTGATGTTTCTTCAAAATTCCGTTCCAAACAAAAATATTGGGCCCATTGAAATTGTAATGTACTTAAAGCGGCATGATTATTTCCCGATGCAAGTATTGCATATAGAGTTCCGTTGACCATCCCTATAACTGTTGCATCAACAGAACAAAACTTTTCAAAATCGAAGCTATTGAGGTCTTATATGCGCAGTACCATGACACAACAAAGACTTACTGATTTGGCCAAAATAACACTTGAGAGTGAAGTACTGGAGAAGATTGATTATGAGGATATTATTAAAAAAATATAAAGAACCATAAAAGAATGATGTTATTTAAGTGATAGTGAGGTAGGGCCCATTTTAGGGTTTGGCGCAGGGCCTCGGATTTTATCGGCCCAGCCCTATATGTGAGGCTATGACCAACACCTAATCTCATGTGCACTGTGGCCGGAGATGCCTTCTCACCATCCTCACGCGTGGCACGTCAATAGGAGACCACACTACACTTAGTGACAACGATCTTATTCTAGAGAAGGTTTGTCTCGATTTCTCTTTCTTTTCAAGGTCGAATTTTATTTTTCTTACCATCCTCACTGACATTAATTTCTTCAACAGGTCGCCGATCAAATTGACTTTGTGCACATTCTCTTGGCAATGGCTTCTAAGAATAAGAGGTACTCATAGTAATGTCTCCGAGTGTAATGTCATGGAAAATCTGTACTTCTGTATCCCTTTGTTGTGTATACCGTAGTTAGGGCAGTATATTCATGTGTAAACATGGGCATGGGGACCATACTTGGGTGATCACATTAGCAAGACATGTCACCTCGCCTATCCAAAGATGAACATGGAAAGACTACCGACTTTGAGAAGAAGATCATGAGAGACGCATGTGAGAAGGACTCCAACCTCTCTACTCCTATATAAGGAGACCATGACCAAGGAGGGACAAGTTCTGTAGAAGCCACCACCGAAGGAATAGAAACCCTAGCATTTTAATTAGCACATCTAGCGTAGTTCATCCACCCTAGAGCAATGTTGTCTAGATACTCGCATTATCAATGAGAGCAGGAGTGTGGCTATTGCTCATGTGAGGGGTCCGAACCTATGTAAACCTTGTGCCACGTGTTCGTTTTATGATCTAAGGGGACATCCCACTACCGAACAAATTGTGTGGGATTATCATACTGCTGGGGATACACGAAAAATATCGTTGACATGTAGGTCCGTCCATGTTGTGCATGCCCTAATTTCACTTCCATGATGAAGTACTTGAAGAAGTTAACCTATGAGGAAGAATATAAAGAGTGAACGAGACATGTGAAAGAAAATGCGAGAAGAAACAACATGAGAGCTTTGATGTTTTATGATTGATGATGTTCTTTGTTCACTTATGCTTGAAGAAGAAATGACATCAGAGCTTTTATGTTAAGTTCGATGGTGTTCTGAGTTTGATAACGTCTGGTGGTGCTCTCATTTTTTGTATATTTAACAATGTTAATTTTATGATCTTCAAATTTTACAAGATGACGACATTTTGAACTTTTGCAAGCATGAACATGCACATTAACAATTGCATGCAAGTAATTGTATAACATGGACATTTGCATGAAATTGCATGGTGACGACATGTTGATCCTTTTGCATGGTTGTAACATGAAATTTTGCATGCATGATTCGTTTTCATTGCATGATGAACAATGTTAGCCATAAAATTTTAATAGTGCCAGATTTTAGTAATAAATCAAAATAAAGTTTACTTTAACCAAAAAATAGTTGCATTGGACATTAAAAGATAAGGAATTTCATTCAAATCAACCTAGTTCGTACTGGGATACTCAAGTATCGCTGCTGCAAATTCAGGCACACAAGCTAGGCTAAGCAGCTGGATGCCCCTTCTCTCTAATGACCTATCCAAAATGTGAAGAAGTTCATAGTCTATGGACCCCTTGTGTCTTATTATTTCCCGCATGCAAGCCAGAAGCTTTCCTGTTGCCTTCCGATTACCGAAGGTCCGAGGCCGTTCGTGTGTTTGCGAAAGTTGTGCTCCTTCAACAACTTGTCAACGGTGGTCTTCTTCATGTTCAATGCACTAGCGACATCTCGGATCGTTTTTCGATCCTTCGGAGGTACAGCCATTAGAGCATCCAAGTCCAACGCAGCACGCTTTCTTCCAACTCTACCGGCCTTCTTGTTGATGACCGCATTCACACCGCAACCTCACCTAGCATTCTCCCATATCCGCCGGAGGACCCTAGCTGGCACGTCTGTTCGATCTGATAATTCTTTACTCACCCCACGTCTTAGTGGACCACAGCCATTTCTCTCCAAAATAATCGCATACAGCGCACGCTTATCATTATCGTTGTAAAATGTTCTTCTCTTTTTATTGGCCATCTCAACTAGGAAAAACATACAAGGATAGCATTTTGTTAAGTTTGAAACTAGGACAACAAAATCCTATTAACTCTTATCATTCATTTGATAATCCAGTTTTAGAATAAACAAAACATGCAGCTTGATGACAACAAATACTCATACTAGGATTCAACAACTAAATTAGCGATACACGTGCAATCTTCATCTATGAATTCTATAACTTCCTAATCGTCATTATATATAATAGCCAGAATTACACAGGTGCAATCTCTACAGTACTATAACAGAAAAAAATGTACAGTGTTCATTCTCTACAATATTTTGCAATAATCTCCATTGATGAAACATATTACTACTGTTCATTATTAGTAGAAAGATATTGACATATGCAATCTTCATCTATGAAATTGAAACCTATATAATATTTAAAAAAATTGCACTGCTCATAATCTACTCAGAATCAGAAATAGAAATAAATAGGCCCATAAATGTATTATACGTATATACTAACAACAATGTGCCTATGTTCATGATCTAAAGTGCTTATTTTTTAAATCCACCACAACAATAACTGAAAGCATGAGTTTAAACTAACAAAAAACGAGGCTACTTTACTTTAATCTCATTAAGTGTAATCTTCCTCTATCAATCACTATATAGAAAAATTATGCCCACTGTTCCATTGCATGAGCATGAGTACCAAATCACAAGCAAAGTAGGTAGGACGCAAACCTACTTAGTTCGGTGCCGGTGTCATGGCCGTGGTCGTTCTTGTCCGTGCCTCCTGCGCCGCACCCTTCATCACCGCCAGCTGCAGCATCATCGTCATGGCGGTCGCAGCCAGGCCAGCCGCGACACTCGGATCTCGCCACGGATGTCACGCGACCAGCGAGTCCAGCGCCTAAAGAACCGGCTGCGTCGCGCACGGCAGCGAGTGCACGAGCACGACCGAAGCAGCCGTGGTTGCCTCCTCCGCTCAAGATCGACGGGAGCGATCCGCGGCTCGGGTCGAATGCTCCTCGCCCACCTAGCCGAGGCAGGCCCGCGACAGCTTCTCCACCGGCGTCAGCGGTCCAGCCGCGCCTTGCTCGACCTCCACGTGCCAGGCCCAGGCCGGCGGCGCCCCGTCCACAAGCGACCCCTACGCCGCCGGTAGACCCACCATGCCCACGGTTCAGGTTGCCAGCTTGCTCTCGCGGCCTCCCAGCTTCCTCACGACAGTCTACGTCTACAAGATCTAGGTTTAGATCAAAGAACGCCATGGAGTTTCAGGAGGAGGAAGAAGAGGAATGAACAAGAAGTACTAGGACCAGGACGTGGTATAAAGCATCTGTCCTCTGTCCTCTTATAAGGAGGATTTGGAGTTCAAATCTTCGTGCCATTATTTCCCCTAGGCAACGGGGGGATTGGATCGACATGTGGCGTCGTAGATTGGGAATTGGGCATTGTTGCACGGGACGCGAGGGAGGGAGCGAGGCCGCCGGTTGGGTAACGGTAGTGACGCGGAAGAGAAGACGAGGACGATGGGGCTGCCTGCAATAACTGCGTTTTGTTGGGAGGAGCATTATGGCCGAGGCCGATCGAAGCCGGTCATTAGAGTAGTCACAATGGAGGGTAACATAAACTAGTAACATACACATATTCCTAGACTATGTTACTACTCCCTCCTTTTCGGTTTATAGGGCTCAATTCAAAAATCTCACCAACCAAGGTAGATGGTGAGTGGTGGAATATTTTTTGTAGTTTGCAAAAACATCCAATTAATGCTCTTATTTTCCTCAAAATTTTATGTTTACTAATGCATTAATTGTAATGCATGCATACATAATGTGCATGCATTGATCAATTTTCTCTTAACACTTGCATGCAATGATTTAATGCACCTTGAAATCTGAACATGTGATGAGGAACAACCAAATTGAGCTTTATAAAATGAGAAAACTAAAATTTTGAGATAAGCCCTATAAACCGGAAATGAGGGAGTACCTCAGTAGTGGGTAGTAACATAAGTGTGGTAACATGCAAAGCTTCATTTATTAGGGTATAGACTCATGTTGCATTGGGACATGTGATGTTAGTAGCTAAGTTACTAGTATTACATCTCTCCTCATTAACTCACTGCCACATAAGCAAATTTGCTGAGTTGGACTCGATGTTACTACCGAGGTTACTTCTACTGTGGCTAGTCTTAGAGTTACATTACATCTAGCTCGTCTTGGCTCGCAAAAAAGAGAGACAGAAATCTCGTCTTTGGTCCTGCGTTTCGGGTGGACGGTGGTGCATGCATGCTGCTGATCGGTGGAATACCAAATCCTTTTCTTGTCCGGTAGTAGTAGGCATCAATTTTACCTCCCTTTCCCTCGACCGACCAACCACACAGCCCAGCCTGTAATTGCAACTAATGCGCTAAATGAGGGACGTTAGGATTGGCCATGCATGCATGCATGCGCCCATCTTCGCACGGGAAATTGGGGCCGGCTTGCGTCTCACTGCGACGCCCCATCCTGCTCCTTGTTGATCCGGGACGAAGGAACCGTCAATATTCATCTTGTAGGGCAGTTGCGTCGGGGGTCTCCATTTGTCAGGTGGCGGCGCGGTCGCTGGTTTCACGAAGATCTCCCTGTACTCCAGTACATATCCTCGGGCTCTTCTCGCCACCTCTGTAGCCTTCATGGGTATCTCTCCTTCGCATAGTTTGTTCCTATTAGACCACCACAGCCACCAGAATGTTAGCACAAGCAGCCTCTTCTCCTCATCTAGTCCCCGAAGAAGATCAAACATCGCATGCACCGAAGTAATCCTCTCGAGATCTTGACGTATTCCCTCAAGGGCTAGATCACGCCAGACTTCCTTTGCTGCTTTGC
Organism: Triticum dicoccoides; assembly: GCF_002162155.2. Classification (NCBI taxonomy): domain Eukaryota; kingdom Viridiplantae; phylum Streptophyta; class Magnoliopsida; order Poales; family Poaceae; genus Triticum; species Triticum dicoccoides. The sequence goes on from NC_041381.1 coordinate 668,325,406, forward strand.
ATTTGATAAACAGGTGTGCCCCGTCCTCAGCTGCTCTCCCACAAAATAAGCACTTGGTATCTGTGATGGAAATGCCTCTACTTGCCACGTTCGTGCGCACAGGGCAAGAGACTCATGCTTGACTCTCCAAGCAAACATCTGTATGTTGCGTGGGCACAACAGTTTCCGGATCCTCTACCACGAGTCATCCTTGATGGTGTTAAGGTTGCCGGGGTCACTTGCGCTGCTCCCTGCTCCTCCATTAGCTCTTGTCTGCTCTAGTTGGGCTTGTAGCTTATACGCACTCTTGACAGAATGCACCCCCTTGGGATCATATTGCCAGGCGATGAAGTCTTGCACGCCCTCCCTCAGTGGAATCTGTAGGATATGCTTGACATCGTCGGCCCAGAAATTGTCTCTCACTAGCTGCTCATCCCAGTTGCCGGTAGTGGGGTCTATAAGATCACTGGCCAGCTCCAACAGACTCGAGCCTCTCGGTGTAATGACACCCCGCGACCAGGGTCGAGGAATCCAAGGATCAGCCCAAATCTTCACTCCTTCCTTGAAGAGTTGTAGTCCATGCAGCAAACTACGCCATGAGTAAGAGATGCCATCTCTAGGTTGTCCATCAATGATGTGCCAGAGGGAAAGTATCGAGCTTTCAACAGCTTTGCGCAGAGCGACTCCGGATTCTGAATGAGCCTCCAAATCTGCCTAGACAGCATTGCAACATTAAACCCGTGGATGTCCCGGAAGCCTAAACCTCCCTGGGCCCTCGGCATCGTCAACTTCTGCCATCCACTCCAATGAGTGGTGTGCTCCTTGTCCTGCTGGCTCCACCAGTAGTTCCCGATGAGCGAACTGAGCTCCTCACAGAAAGATTTTGTTAGGTAGAAGCAAGACATAGCGAACGTAGGGATAGCTTGAGCGACTGTCGTGACGAGGGTTTCTTTTCCGGTTTTTTCAATTAGCTTTTCCTTCCACCCGTATACTCGCCCTGCCATAGCCCCTTTTACAAATGCAAAGGCTTTGTTCCTCGATTTCCCCACATGGACAGGCAGCCCGAAATATTTCTCATTCCACGAATTCACTCTGAATTTGCAGTGCATCCTTGACTGCCGCTTTCTCAGCAGCATTTGTGTTCTTACTGAACATGATGGCGGACTTCTCAATATTGATGCATTGCCTGAACAATCCTCATATAGGTCCAGAATTTCACGTAGGAAGGCTTGAGCACATCGATGATGCATTTGCGGCGGAGGCTATGGCTATGGCACGTGCCATTACCACTGTTTCTGACCTTGGGATCGTCCAAGCTGAGTTTGAAACCGACTCACAGCTGTTGGCGGAGGCTCTGGACCTGAGCAAAGTGGACTCGTCAGCCTATGCAGTAGTCATTGAGGACATGAAATATCAGCTTAAGCTCTGGTTCTCCAAGTTCTCTATCTTAGTCTGTAGGCGTAGTGCAAATTCCGTAGCGCATGAACTCCCTGTTGTTGGTCGTATGTGTGAACCAAACCACTTTGTTGAGTGGGACTCTGATGTACCTGCCCATATGGGCGCTTGTGTTTTGGACGATTTGCCCAACACCAGTTAAGTTATAAAGCTATGCTTTTTCCCTCAAAAAGAATTGGGGTCGGCATGGATCATTGCGAAAAAAATCGGGAAACCAAACGTCAGAGCGACGCATCGGACCCAAACCTCACAGTGGAAAAAGAGCAATGCTAGACATACGTAAAAAGCTACGTAAACTAACGGGCTGTCCAACGTGGGGCATTGTTATTGGGTGTAGGGAGAGGGAGAGGCCCCACCCCCTTGAAAATCAGGAGGGAGAGATTAATTAGTATTACTAGCACAAATGCCCGTGCGTTGCAACAGGAGAAAACACTGGTTCTTATTAATCAAAACTGGCCAGGTCAAACACGGGCTAGCTGTGTGCTAGTTCTAACGGAAACTTTTTTGTCCACGGGCGTCAATGCTCACACAACCATAGGTGTCTGACTCCATCGCTAGGACTGCTTTGTTACGGGCAAATGGTTAGACATGTACGTCCTCTGTCATGGTATAGAAGGCGCACTTCAGTTTTCATGCATTTTCAGAATAAGAGAGGATTAAGGCTTGTAGGCAATTAATGCTGAGTTAATTAGGCCGTTTTGATTGCGCGTAGGCTGCATCCCATCCATGCGGTCCTTTTCCTCCATCACTGCATGCGCTAGGACTGCTCATTTACTGGCTGTGGGACACACTGCGCATGAATTTCTTCACTAATTAGGCATCATAATTAACAACTGATGCTATTTTCAGTACTCCAATCACTAATCACCTTGGTCCCATAGATTTTTCCAGCGCGCCCGGTAAACTGTGACAGAGGGAGTACTTGTTTTAACTACAACATTTAAGTAAACGAAGCACGATCCATAATATCAGATTGATTGCGTTTTATTTGGACATTTGGCAGCAGCCATGAATAAAAATTGTATATATACACATTGATTAAAGCATAATACTAATATTTCGCAACATAAAAAAAAACTACTCCATATTTCACAATATTATGCACCCGTTCCATCCTTCCCTCCATGTGTGTGCACGAATACACACGTGCGGGCATGTGTGACACACGTGTGCGTGTGTATTCCACTTCCAAATCATCATGTTTCATTCTGAGATGCTCCATCTTTATTGATTAGCTTGTTTCTAATTCCAACGATTCTCTGGAAAATCGAGTGGTCTCAGGCTATGGATTAAGGCAACTGTGTCCCTCGTCTCAGGTGTATAATGATCTATGTTCCCTTGTGGTATACAAATACATCAATGAGAAAATTGACAAATAAAGAAGGCAATGTTCATGGAGAAGAGGAGACTTGACAAAGCATAATCTCCCTTTGCAGCATGGAGTATGTGCGAACCTAAGGATTCTTGATGCCTAGAGTTATTCACCTTCATATCCAAAATGAGTGCCAAATTGACCAACCTTGGATGAAACTCACACGGGAACTATATTATCAAAATCACCTGCCTGTGCAAAGCAGAATGGTGTAGGACTGTCTTAACTTGCTTCCTAAGTACTTCCTCCGTCCGGAAATACTTGTCGTAGAAATGACTAAAAATGGATGTATCTAACACTAAAATACGTCTAGATACGTTCATTCCTTCGACAAGTTTTTTCGGACGGAGGTAAGGCCTCGGCTTCTTGCAATCTCCGCAGAGCAAAAACAATTAAGCTCTGGAACTGTAACGGCTCATGGTCGCAGGCAGACCTCGAGACAAGCATTTGCTAAATCTGCAGATATTTCAGTTCAGTGATGCAGAGTAGAGAGATGGCATACCTCTGTCAGTCAGTGGAGGCCTCTATGAAGAATTTCGGCGGCCTGCTCATGGTAAGGCTGGTTGTAATGGGAAGTATCATATATACTAGTAATGGGAAGTATCATATATACTAGTATCATGCACATGATACTAGTGTATGATACTACCTCTCTAATGCATAGTATCATATAGTAGTATCATGTACTACTTTATTTATTTCCATGCATGACACATAGTAGCATAGCATTTATTATGCCTAGTTGGCATGCATGATACTAGCTATGATACTACCATTACGACCAGCCTAAAGCGTTTGAGATGGATCTCCGCCTCTGCATGCTCCACGAGGCTGTGCGACGACGCCTGCCGGATTACCGCCTCGATGCTTTCCCTGCCCTCACGCTCAAGCAGCACATGGATGTGCGTCGTCGCTGACCTGTCAAGGCCGCCGCGTCTGTGGCCCGCGGGCATTGGCGTGCTGAGGGGTTGTCTCGGGCGGCGGCGACATCGTTTGGAACGGCGACGAGCAAGTCGGCAAGGAGTGGTTGCAGGCTCGCGGCGACAATTGTTGCGGTCGGCGGGTGACTCAGGCCGCGACACCGGCGAGGACAGGGGCCAGTGTAACCATGGGATCAAAGAGGCCGTCATGCTTGGGCGAGGAGGGTGTCTGGTGACGTGATGGCGGGGTGTGGAGAGAGATCCAGATGGTGGCGGCGGACCAGAGGTGGGAGGCGGCGAGGTCCGACAGAGAAGGGCGAGGTGTGGCAGAGGAGGCGACGGGTGGGCTGGTGCTGGCGACGAACGGCGGCTGGGCCAGGCGCTCGGTGAGGCAGAGGCGCGGGGGCGCAGCTGCGCAGGGAGGCTGCCGTTAGGCTCGATTTGGAAATAGGGGAGAGGACTGGGTGGATGGATTTTTGGATCAATTGGATCCCGATGGGAGGAGGGTAGGCGGTGACGGCGCTCAGCGCGGGGGGTTGGTCAGCGGCGCTCGGCGCGGGGAGTTGGACAGCGGCACCCGGTGAGGCGGCGCGGGGCAGGAGGTGGCGGCGCGCTGTAGGTGGAGGAAGGGTCGTGCGGGCGTCTTTTCTCTCGCCCGTGTCGGTTCGGTTGACTTTCACGAAGACTGCGGGCAGAATCAACAAAAAACAAAGGTACTTTTTTGCAAAAGGTCCGCCACGGTGAACCCGACAAACTCAACCTGTGCTTTATTATTAGGGAAAAGATTGGTGAAAAAAAGGGAAGCCGGGAGGCACCGCTGGAATTTCATCCTACGGAGTGTTTGCCTCTTCGACGAGTGCTAAGAGCAACTTCAACGTGGTGATCCATTTCGTCCACGCGCGTCTGTTTGAGTCGGCGCGGACAGCCACGCGTCCGCTTTTCGTCCATCTGCCGACCCATTCTCGGTCTAATTTTGAGCCTTATTTTCATCGGCGCGGACACGAGACGGACGCGCGTTGCGCGCCAACTACTGCCCCCTGGCTCGTCAGTCGGTGGCAAAGCCTCCATCATTTTCCTCCACTTTCCCAAAAAACCTCCTGCTCGCGCTCGCTCCCGACCGCTCGCCATGGACGTCAACCTTGATGCCACCGCCTGCCTTGCCTCCCTCGTCTCGTCCAGCATCACGGCCGCCCAGTAAGGCAAGGCAAGCCACGTGCCGCCCGCAATACTGTTGGAAATATGCCCTAGAGGCAATAATAAAAGTATTATTATTATATTTCCTTGTTCATGATAATTGTCTTTTATTCATGCTATAACTGTATTATCCGGAAATCGTAATACATGTGTGAATACATAGACCACAATATGTCCCTAGTGAGCCTCTAGTTGACTAGCTCGTTGTGATCAACAGATAGTCATGGTTTCCTGGCTATGGACATTGGATGTCATTGATAACGGGATCACATCATTAGGAGAATGATGTGATGGACAAGACCCAATCCTAAGACTAGCACAAAAGATCGTGTAGTTCATTTGCTAGAGCTTTGCCAATGTCAAGTATCTCTTCCTTCGACCATGAGAGCGTGTAACTCCTGGATACCGTAGGAGTGCTTTGGGTGTATCAAACGTCACAACGTAACTGGGTGACTATAAAGGTGCACTACAGGTATCTCCGAAAGTATCTATTGTTTTATGCGGATCGAGACTGGGATTTGTCACTCCGTGTAAACGGAGAGGTATCTCTGGACCCACTCGGTAGGACATCATCATATGCGCAATGTGACCAAGGAGTTGATCACGGGATGATGTGTTACGGAACGAGTAAAGTGACTTGCCGGTAACGAGATTGAACAAGGTATTGGATACCGACGATCGAATCTCGGGCAAGTAACATACCGATAGACAAAGGGAATTGAATACGGGATTGATTAAGTCCTTGACATCGTGGTTCATCCGATGAGATCATCGTGGAACTTGTGGGAGCCATCATGGGTATCCAGATCCCGCTGTTGGTTATTGACCGGAGAACGTCTCGGTCATGTCTACATGTCTCCCGAACCCGTAGGGTCTACACACTTAAGGTTCGATGACGCTAGGGTTATAAAAGAATTTTTTTATGTGGTTACCGAATGTTGTTCAGAGTCCCGGATGAGATCCCGGACGTCACGAGGAGTTCCGGAATGGTCCGGAGGTAAAGATTTATATATGGGAAGTCCTATTTTGGCCACCGGAAAATGTTCGAGATTTTTCGGTATTGTACCGGGAAGGTTCTAGAAGGTTCCGGAGTGGGGCCCACCTGCATGGGGGGGGCCCACATGGACGTGGGTAGTGGGGGCAAGGCCCCACACCCCTGGTCAAGGCGCACCAAGATCCCCCCTTAGAAGGAATAAGATCATATCCCGAAGGGATAAGATCAAGATCCCTAAAAAGGGGGGATAACAATCGGTGGGGAAGGAAATAATGAGATTTCTTTCCTCCCACCTTGGCCAACACCCCAATGGACTTGGAGGGCAAGAAACCAGCCCCTCCACCCCTATATATAGTGGGGAGGCGCATAGGAGCTATAGACGAAGTTCTGGCACAGCCCTACCTCTCTCCCTACTCCTCCTCTCCCATGGTGCTTGGCGAAGCCCTGCTGGATTGCCACGCTCCTCCACCACCACCACGCCGTTGTGCTGCTGTTGGATGGATTCTTCCTCAACCTCTCCCTCTCTCCTTGCTGGATCAAGGCGTGGGAGACGTCACCGGGCTGTACGTGTGTTGAACGCGGAGGTGCCGTCTGTTCGGCACTAGGATCATCGGTGATTTGAATCACGACGAGTACAACTCCATCAACCCCGTTCACTTGAACGCTTCCGCTTAGCGATCTACAAGGGTATGTAGATGCACTCTCTTTCTACTCGTTGTTGGTCTCTCCATAGATAGATCTTGGTGACACGTAGGAAAATTTTGAATTTCTGCTACGTTCCCCAACAGTGGCATCATGAGCTAGGTCTATTGCGTAGATTCTTTGCACGAGTAGAACACAAAGTAGTTGTCGGCGTTGATGTTGTTCAATATGCTTACCGTTACTAGTCCAATCTTGTTTCGACGGTATTGTGGGATGAAGCGGCCCGAACCGACCTTACACGTACTCTTACATGAGACAGGTTCCACCGATTGACATGCACTTGGTGCATAAGGTGGCTAGCAGGTGCCAGTCTCTCCCACTTTAGTCGGAACAGATTCGATGAAAAGGGTCCTTGTGAAGGGTAAATAGCAATTGGCATATCACGTTGTGGTCTTGCGTAGGTAAGAAACGTTCTTGCTAGAAACTCATAGCAGCCACGTAAAACATGCAACAACAATTAGAGGACGTCTAACTTGTTTTTGCAGGGTATGCTTTGTGATGTGATATGGCCAAGAAGAATGTGATGAATGATATGTGATGTATGAGATTGATCATGTTCTTGTAATAGGAATCACGACTTGCATGTCAATGAGTATGACAACCGGTAGGAGCCATAGGAGTTGTCTTTATTTATTGTATGACCTGCGTGTCATTGAAGAACGCCATGTAACTTACTTTACTTTATTGCTAAACGCGTTAGCCATAGAAGTAGAAGTAGTCGTTGGCGTGACAACTTCATGAAGACACGATGATGGAGATCATGATGATGAAGATCATGGTGTCAAGCCGGTGACAAGATGATCATGGAGCCCCGAAGATGGTGATCAATGGAGCTATATGATATTGGCCATATCATGTCACAACTATATAATTGCATGTGATGTTTATTATGATTATGCATCTTGTTTACTTAGGACGAAGGTAGTAAATAAGATGATCCCTTACAAAATTTCAAGAAGTGTTCTCCCCTAACTGTGCACCGTTGCTACAGTTCGTCGCTTCTAAGCACCACGTGATGATCGGGTGTGATGGATTCTTACGTTCACATACAACGGGTGTAAGACAGTTTTACACAGCGAAAACACTTAGGGTTAACTTGACGAGCCTAGCATGTGCAGACATGGCCTCGGAACACGGAGACCGAAAGGTCGAGCATGAGTCGTATAGTAGATACGATCAACATGAAGATGTTCACCGATGATGACTAGTCCGTCTCACGTGATGATCGGACACGGCCTAGTTGACTCGGATCATGTAATCACTTAGATGACCAGAGGGATGTCTATCTGAGTGGGAGTTCATAAGATGAACTTAATTATCCTTAACATAGTCAAAAGACCTTTGCAAATTATGTCGTAAGCTCGCTCTTTAGTTCCACTGTTTTAGATATGTTCCTAGAGAAAATATAGTTGAAAGTTGATAGTAGCAATTATGCGGACAGTAGAAAGCTTATGTCCTTAATGCACTGCTCAGTGTGCTGAACCCCAAACGTCGTTTGTGGATGTTGTGAACATCGGACATACACGTCTTGATAACTACATGATAGTTCAGTTAAACGGTTTAGAGTTGAGGCACGAAAGACGTTTTCGAAACATCGCGAAACATATGAGATGCTTCGAGGGCTGAAATTGGGATTTCAGGCTCGTGCCCACGTCAAGAGGTATAAGACCTCCGACGATTTTCTTAGCCTGCAAACTAAGGGAGAAAAGCTCAATCGTTGAGCTTGTGCTCAGATTGTCTGAGCACAACAATCACTTGAATCGAGTGGGAGTTGATCTTCCAGATGAGATAGTGATGTTTCTCCAAAGACATTGCCACCAAGCTACTAGAGCTTCGTGATGAACTATAACATATCAGGGATAGATATGATGATCCTTGAGGTATTCGCGATGTTTGACACCGCGAAAGTAGAAATCAAGAAGGAACATCAATTGTTGATGGTTGGTGAAACCACTAGTTTCAAGAAGGGCAAGGGCAAGAAGGGATACTTCATGAAACGGCAAATCAGCTGCTGCTCTAGTGAAGAAATCCAAGGTTGAACCCAAACCCGAGACTAAGTGCTTCTGTAATAAGGGGAATAACCACTGGAGCAGAATTACCCTAGATACTTGGTAGATGAGAAGGCTGGCAAGGTCGATAGAAGTATATTGGATATACATTGTGTTGATGTGTACTTTACTAGTACTCCTAGTAGCACCAGGGTATTAGATACCGGTTCGGTTGCTAAGTGTTAGTAACTCGAAATAAAAGCTACGGAATAAACGGAGACTAGCTAAAGGTGAGCTGACGATATGTGTTGGAAATGTTTCCAATGTTGATATGATCAAGCATCGCACGCTCCCTCTACCACCGAGATTGGTGTTTGCGTTGAGCATAGACATGATTGGATTATGTCTATCGCAATACGGTTATTCATTTAAAGAGAGTAATGGTTACTCTATTTATTTGAATAATACCTTCGATGGTCTTGCACCTAAATAAATGGTTTATTGAATCTCGATCGTAGTGATACACATTTTCATGCCAAAAGATATAAGATAGTAATAATAGTATCACTTACTTGTGGCACTGCCATGTAAGTCATAATGGTATAAAACGCATGAAGAAGCTCCATGTTGATGGATCTTTGGACTCACTCGTTTTTGAAAAGTTTGAGACATGCGAACCATGTCTATTGGTATATACGCATGAAGAAACTCCATGCAGATGGATCGTTTGGACTCACTTGATTTTGAATCACTTGAGATATGCAAATCATACCACATGGGCAAGATGACTGAAAAGCCTCGTTTTCAGTAAAATGGAACAAGATAGCAACTTGTTGGAAGCAACACATTTTGATGTGTGCAGTCCAATGAGTGCTGAGGCATGCAGTGAATATCGTTATGTTCTTACTTCACAGATGATTCGAGTAAATGTTGAGTATATTTACTTGATGAAACACAAGTCTGAATTATTGAATGGTTCAAGTAATTTCAGAGTGAAGTTGAAGATCATTGTGACAGGAGGATAAAATGTCTATGATATGATCATAGAGATGAATATCTGAGTTACGAGTTTTGGCACACAATTAAGACATTGTGGAAATTGTTTCGCAATTAATACCGCCTGGAACACCATAGTGTGATGGTGTGTCCGAACATCATAGTTGCACCCTATTGGATATGGTGGGTACCATGATGTCTCTTATCGAATTACCACTATCATTCATGGGTTAGGCATTAGAGACAACCACATTCACTTTAAATAGGGCACCACGTAATTCCGTTGAGATGACACCGTATGAACTATGGTTTAGAGAAACCTAAGTTGTCGTTTCTTAAAGGTTTGGGGCTGCGATGCTTATGTGAAAAAGTTTCAGGATTGATAAGCTCGAACCCAAAGCGGATAAAATGCATCTTCATAGGACACCCAAAACAGTTGGGTATACCTCCTAATTCAGATCCGAAAGCAATATGGATTGTTTCTTGAATCGGGTCCTTTCTCGAGGAAAGATTTCTCTCGAAAGAGTTGAGTGGGAGGATGGTGGAGACTTGATGAGGTTATTGAACCATCACTTCAACAAGTGTGTAGCAGGGCACAGGAAGTTGTTCCTGTGGCACCTACACCAATTGAAGTAGAAGCTTATGATAGTGATCATGAAGTTTCGGATCAAGTCACTACCATACCTTGTAGGGTGACATGGATACGTACTACTTCAGAGTGGTACAGTAATCCTGTCTTGAAGGTCATGTTGCTGGACAACAATGAACCTACGAGCTATGGAGAAGCGATGGTGGGCCCAAATTCCGACAAATGGTTAGAAGCCATAAAGTCCGAGATAGGATCCATGTATCAGAACAAAGCATGGACTTTGGTGGACTTGCCCGATGATCGGCAAGCCATTGAGATAAATGGATCTTTAAGAAGAAGACGGACGTGGACGGTAATGTCACCGTCCATGAAGCTCGACTTGTGGCGAAGAATTTTTCACAAGTTCAAGGAGTTGACTACGATGAGATTTTCTCATCCGTAGCGATGCTTAAAGTCCGTCGGAATCATGTTAGCATTGGCTGCATTTATGAAATCTGGCAGATGGATGTCAAGACAAGTTTCCTTACCAGTTTTTGTAAGGAAAGGTTGTATGTGATACAATCAGAAAAGTTTTGTCAATCCTAAGGATGCTAAAAGGTATGCTAGCTCCAGCGATCCTTCTAAGGACTGGAGTAAGCATCTCGGAGTTGGAATGTATGCTTTGATGATGATCAAAAATTTTGGGTTTGTACAAAGTTTATGAGAAACATGTATTTCCAAAGAAGTGAGTGGGAGCACTATAGAATTTCTGATGAGTATTTGTTGTTGACATATTGTTGATCAGAAATGACGTAGAATTTCTGGAAAGCATATAGGGTTATTTTGAAAGTGTTTTTCAATGGAAAGCCTGGATTAAGCTACTTGAACATTGAGCATCAAGATCTATAAGGGTAGATCAAAATGCTTAATAATACTTTCAAATGAGCACATACCTTGACATGATCTTGAAGGTGTTCAAGATGGACCAGTCAAAGAAGGAGTTCTTGCCTGAGTTGTAAGGTACGAAGTTAAGACTTAAAGCTCGACCACGGCAGAATACAGAGAAAGGACGAAGGTCGTCCCCTATGCTTAAGACGTAGGCTCTTCAGTATGCTATGCTGTGTACCGCACCTGAAGTGTGCCTTGCCATGAGTCAGTCAAGGGGTACAAGAGTGATCCAAGAATGGCTCACAGGACAGCAGTCAAAGTTATCCTTAGTAACTAGTGGACTAAGGAATTTTCTCGATTATGGAGGTGGTAAAAGAGTTCGTCGTAAAGGTTACGACGATGCAAGCTTGACACCTATCCGGATAGCTCTGAGTAGAGAGATCGGATACATATAATGGAGCAATAATTTAGAATAGCTCCAAGTAGAACAGTTGTTTGGAATAGCTCCAAATAGAGCGTGGTAGCTGCATCTAGGAGATGACATAGAGATTTGTAAAGCACACACGGATCTGAAAGGTTCAGACCCGTTGACTAAAACCTCTCTCACAAGCAACATGATCAAACATAAAACTCATTGAGTGTTAATCACATAGTGATGTGAACTAGACTACTGACTCTAGTAAACTCTTGGGTATTAGTCACATGGCGATGTGACCTGTGAGTGTTAATCACAAGGCGATGTGAACTAGATTATTGACTCTAGTGCAAGTGGGAGACTGTTGGAAATATGCCCTAGAGGCAATAATAAAAGTATTATTATTATATTTACTTGTTCATGATAATTGTCTTTTATTCATGCTATAACTGTATTATCCGGAAATCGTAATACACGTGTGAATACATAGACCACAATATGTCCCTAGTGAGCCTCTAGTTGACTAGCTCGTTGTGATCAACAGATAGTCATGGTTTCCTGGCTATGGACATTGGATGTCGTTGATAACGGGATCACATCATTAGGAGAATGATGTGATGGACAAGACCCAATCCTAAGACTAGCACAAAAGATCGTGTAGTTCATTTGCTAGAGCTTTGCCAATGTCAAGTATCTCTTCCTTCGACCATGAGAGCGTGTAACTCCTGGATACCGTAGGAGTGCTTTGGGTGTATCAAATGTCACAACGTAACTGGATGACTATAAAGGTGCACTACAGGTATCTCCGAAAGTATCTATTGTTTTATGCGGATCGAGACTGGGATTTGTCACTCCGTGTAAACGGAGAGGTATCTCTGGGCCCACTCGGTAGGACATCATCATATGCGCAATGTGACCAAGGAGTTGATCACGGGATGATGTGTTACGGAACGAGTAAAGTGACTTGCCGATAACGAGATTGAACAAGGTATTGGATACCGACGATCGAATCTCGGGCAAGTAACATACCGATAGACAAAGGGAATTGAATACGGGATTGATTAAGTCCTTAACATCGTGGTTCATCCGATGAGATCATCGTGGAACATGTGGGAGCCATCATGGGTATCCAGATCCCGCTGTTGGTTATTGACCGGAGAACGTCTCGGTCATGTCTACATGTCTCCCGAACCCGTAGGGTCTACACACTTAAGGTTCGATGACGCTAGGGTTATAAAGGAATTTTGTATGTGGTTACCGAATGTTGTTCGGAGTCCCGGATGAGATCCCGGACGTCACGAGGAGTTCCGGAATGGTCCGGAGGTAAAGATTTATATATGGGAAGTCCTATTTTGGCCACCGGAAAATGTTCGAGATTTTTCGGTATTGTACCGGGAAGGTTCTAGAAGGTTCCGGAGTGGGGCCCACCTGCATGGAGGGGCCCACATGGACGTGGGTAGTGGGGGCAAGGCCCCACACCCCTGGTCAAGGTGCACCAAGATCCCCCCTTAGAAGGAATAAGATCATATCCCGAAGGGATAAGATCAAGATCCCTAAAAAGGGGGGATAACAATCGGTGGGGAAGGAAATAATGAGATTTCTTTCCTCCCACCTTGGCCAACGCCCCAATGGACTTGGAGGGCAAGAAACCAGCCCCTCCACCCCTATATATAGTGGGGAGGCGCATAGGAGCTATAGACGAAGTTCTGGCACAGCCCTACCTCTCTCCCTACTCCTCCTCTCCCATGGTGCTTGGCGAAGCCCTGCTGGATTGCCACGCTCCTCCACCACCACCACGCCGTTGTGCTGCTGTTGGATGGAGTCTTCCTCAACCTCTCCCTCTCTCCTTGCTGGATCAAGGCGTGGGAGACGTCACCGGGCTGTACGTGTGTTGAACGCGGAGGTGCCGTCTGTTCGGCACTAGGATCATCGGTGATTTGAATCACGACGAGTACAACTCCATCAACCCCGTTCACTTGAACGCTTCCGCTTAGCGATCTACAAGGGTATGTAGATGCACTCTCTTTCTACTCGTTGCTGGTCTCTCCATAGATAGATCTTGGTGACACGTAGGAAAATTTTGAATTTCTGCTACGTTCCCCAACAAATACCGCCACCACGCCCAAGAAGAAGAAGCAGCTGACGCCCGAGGAGCAGGCCGCAGAGTCGGCGAAGAGAATGGCCGGAGGCACGCGGCGGACGCGAGGGGCGAAGCAGCGGCCGCCGCCGCCATAGCCGCCGCACAACAGGAGGACACCGCCGCCAACGTCACGACAGCAACGAAGGAGGCGCTGCTCTACCTAGGGTTAAACCCTGACCAGCACGGGCTCGTCAACACCGCCGTGGCCGCGGCCAACACCGGCTCGTCCGCGTTTCCTCGGATGGTGCTTCCAGAGTCGCCCCGCACGTCAGCGACTTACCCGATTCCCGGCTTCCACGTCTACCCGCAAGCCTCCCCCCTTTCCAGGGAATGTTCGTCGGAGGTGAGCATGGTGGCGCCTTCCACGCCCGCGCACACGCCCATCGACCTCAACGCCACACCGGTAGTCGGTGCCTCGTTGTCCGGCGGGGAGAGGAAACATGCCGGTAGATGCAAGCCGACGTGCTCCGGACGCCCACAACCTGTTCGACGGAATGCCAGCGGCCGACGATGACGAGACGACCAACTGATTCATGTAGAGCATCGTCTTCGATGGTGATACAGAGGCCACTCGCGGTGCTGCCGTGGCTGGTTATGATCCAGAGGACACACAAAGCCAGGACGGCCGAGGGTCGTTCATGCCATCGACCTATGATCAAGATGGCATGCAGGACGCCTTCATGCAAGATCAGGTCGGCCTGTACCTGAACGGCTTCCTGCTCGACCATGAGTTTCCGGAGGACTACGGCCTCGAGGAAGAGGACGAGTTGTACATTGAAGGGGAGCCTATGTTCGAGGACGAGCTCGCCAGCCAAGCCGTCGGAGTGAAGCCGAAGCGCAAGAGCAGGCGGACGAAGGCATACACCGCGGCTGAGGACAAGCTCCTTTGTGAGTGTTGGAGGGACATTGGGCAAGACCCCATGGTCGGTGCTGAACAAAAGGCATCAACCTTTTGGACTTGTGTCAATCGTGAGTCCCACGAACGAAAGAAGTTTCCACCGTACCAAATCCAAAGCATGCGCAGGTGGGTGTCCATTTCTAAGCGATGGAAGGTGATCCAACAAGAGTGCAACAAGTTTTGTTTCACTTTTGAGAGCATCAAGTCATGGCCCATGAGCGGCATCGGCATGCAAGACATGGTATGCACGCATGCGCCCTCCTTTATTTATGCTTGCAAGTCCATTTCCATATCCATTTGCCAATATGCTTGCATGCATTTCATTTGTAGGCATTCCAAGCTTTGGAGGCATTTAAGGTCCAACACGATGGCAAGTCCTTTAACCTCTCCCATTGTTGGAGGGTCATCAAAAATGAGGAGAAGTTCAAGGCGCAATATGCCGCCCTCATGGCGCTTGGGGGAAGAAAGCCGTGGAGGAGGCTGGAAAGGGCGAGAAGCCACGGTCGCGGGGGAAGACCAACTCCAAGAAGGAGGACAGGCAGGATGTGGCATCCAACGCCTTGATCGCTACCGTCGAGGGCGTGATGACCAAGAAGGACTCAAGAGAGGAGAAGCGTCGGCAAGATAAGGAAGAGCAAATGTACGTCTTCATGGAGATCCAAAGGGGGCGGCTTGAGATGGAGGTGGAGAAGCAAGCGAGGATGCTCGAGATGGAGGCGGAGAAGCAAGCCATGCTAAAGATCGAGGCCGCAAATGCCAAGACCAAGGAGAAAGAAGTAGCTCTCGCTAGCATGATGACAGGCGTGGAGATCATGAAGGTGGACCTCAACACCGTGTCGCCGAGGAAGAGGCCGTGGTTTGAGAAGATGCAGGCCGACATGCTCAAGTTCGACGACGAGTGATCTATGGCGGCGAGCGCCATCCTTTTTTGTATGCCGGCAAGTGTGCTGGCATGACCACGGCCATGATGGCGTGGTCGAACTCCCGCCCCTTTTTTGCGTACTGGCATCTGTGCCGGCCGCTAACAAGTGCACCAATACGAATTGTGTGGTGTTTTTTGGGAGCTGACATTGTATGCCGGCCGCTGACATGTTGTCGGCATGAACTTTGGGCAACGGCATGGCCGCTAGCATTGATCTACCGTTGTGGTCCTCAGACAAGAATGGCACTACTAGAGTGCTACTTTTACTGAGAGGTGCCAAGGCCAAGCTGAGTCAGCTCCTGGCCAGCATCCGCTCCACCCCGTTCTTCACATCCAAACAGCGGTGAGCCCACGGATCTGGCGTTCCCTGAGTGGAAGAAACGAGGAGGAGGCCCCGTCGGATGGGTGAGAAGATGGCGGCCAGGGAGAGGAGTGGCGGCGGCCCCCTCTGCCTACTACCGAGCTCGGGGAGAAAAATGGCGGACGCGGCGGCAGTGAGCATGCGAGCAACGGTGGTGACTGGACGCCAGTTGCTGGACGAGGTGGTCTATGCCAATGAAGAGGGCGTCCGTGTGGTTTGTTTTCCTGTCAATTTTTCTCTCTTGCTTGGTTTGATTTTGTGGTCAAGACAATGGCAGATTTCCTCATCGACTGGTCTGACTTAGGGCTGATTTTCCTCTTGTGATTCCTGTTCATAGCCCTGCTGTGGTTGCACCGTGGTCCATGGGGAATAGAAACGAACATATCTTCTACGGCTGGCGTCAGGACAGACCAACCGGGGAGAGATAGGATCGTTAAGTCTTTTTACCCTCATTCTGCCTCTCAGGTTACTAGGGTTAAATGTTGATTGATCTGTTCTCTGTTGGGCTATGTGTAACTAAGTAAATATGTAATTCATAGAGGACTGGAGTGTAAGAATCACAATATTAAGAGAAGAGGGGCTGCTCGAACAGAGTAGAAAGTCCCAGAGTTTTTCTCCATGTTCTTCCTGGCAAATCCCTAGAACTCAAATCCTAATATCTCCAAATCTCAACATGGCATCAGAGCGGGTTGATCCTGCGTGATCTCGCTGCGGTTTGGTCAAGCACGGCGCAGTGTTGACGTGATTTGCGGGTGGAGCTAGCGCCGCTTGTGTCGCCGCCGCCGTCACCGTCTGTGAGGTGCCGTAGAGTGCCGTCGTCGCCGTCTGCAAGGTGCCGTAGAGCGCCGGCGTCGCCGTCCTTGCATTACTGCATCTTCGTCGCCTTAGTTTTCTTCTGGAGGTTGCGGAAAGCTCCACCGCGACCGCCAGTCTACTGTATCCCGTCGCATTCGCCGGCCGGTGCGTTTGTACTGTCGCTGGAAAAATTGCTTGGTGCTGCTGTGTCTTCATCGAGCTGTCTCTATCCAAGAAGTAAGCTAGCTAGCTGGATGTCCGATTGATGCAAGGTTAGGTTGTTCCATGCGATTTGGCTCAAGTGTGCACTACAAGTACAGTTCATCCTCTGTTTTGCTGTTAGTATAAGTGTGTTGTGTTTTTTTCTAGAACCTGAGTGTTTGGTGAACTAGTAATCTGGCTGTGACCTGATTGTATGGGAGATAAAAATAAAGACAAGATGGGAGATGCCAGTGTAGACAAATTATGTGAGAGTATGCAAAAGTTATTTGCCCAGCTTGTTGAGTAATCGCAGCAAAAATCTAAAGGAACCATCACTTTGGAGCCTAACCCGGTCAGGCTTTCTGGACCCGGAAATTATTTCAGTTGGTCACGGCATGCTACTCTCATTCTAGGATCTCATGGCCTCAAACATTTTTTGGATGACACTTCTGTGAAACCAGATGATAAATTGGAGTTGGAGCAATGGGAACAGAATGAGCAGCGTGTTATGGTGTGGTTGTTGGGGTCGATAGAGCCTTGAGTTCGTGAGCAGGTTGAGAACCTACAAACTACAGCAGAAGTGTGGAAGGAAATTGGGCAGCAACACTCTGGCAAAACAAACAAGATGCAAGTGACAAGGGTGCTCCATGAGATGAGAAATATTAAACAAGGAGAGAGGTCTATAACAGATTATGCCGGTGAGCTGAAAAGGTTATACAGAGACCTTGAGTTCTTTCGTCCTTTCAAGTCTAATGATCCGAAAGACTTAGCTCTTCTTCATGAATGGTTTCAACCCATTCTTGTTCAAACCTTTTTGGAAGGGCTAAACAAAGAGTTTGATCTTCGAAGACAAATGATCTATTCAGCTCCGGATTGGCCCACCCTTGATGGAGCAGTATCTAGTGTTCTCAAAGAGGAGACTCGGTTATCAAACCAAATCGTGACCCGACATGCAAGTGCTGACACTCGTGCTGCTCTCTCTTCACAGGCTCATACTACATCTTCTGTTGCTTCTAACAATGATCAAGCAAATAATACTAAGTTTGAGTACAGGAGGAAACCAAAGGTAGTATGTGATCACTGCAAGCAAACTGGCCACATGAAGAAAAATTGTTTTGACCTGATTGGATATCCACCTGGGTGGCAACAACGAAATGGCCGGCTCAAGTTTGGTGATGCCCGAGGGAAGAAGCAAGATCGTGTGCATCTCACTTCATCCACAGGTGAATTATCAGCGGCAGCTGCACAAGCTCTCAAGGAATTTAAATCAAAACTCTTAGCTGTGTCCAATGAAGTTCATGCTGGCTCTGTGTCTAGTTACCATGCATCTCAAGGTGTGAACTACTCGCATCATCCAATTAAATCTGCATATTCTCCTTGGATAATAGATTCTGGAGCTACTAACCATATGACAGGTTCCCCTAAGGAGTTCTCTTCTTATATTCCTAGATCAGGAAAAAATAGGGTCCGTATAGCTGATGGATCCTCAGCCCCTATAATGGGGAGTGGAACTATTAGTTGTACACCTTCTTTATCTTTAACCCCAGTTTTACATGTTCCAGATTTTCTAGTAAATCTTCTCTCTGTCAGTTCAATTACGAAGTCGCTTAATTGTAGAGCTTGGTTTGAACCTTGCTTTTGTGTCTTCCAGGATCTGAAGACAGGGAAGGTACTTGGGACTGGCACCGAGCGTGATGGTTTGTACTACCTCGACAATGTTGCAGCCCCGCTTGCACTTGCTGCATGTACCTCATCCAGAGATGAGTTGCTATTACTTCACCGCAGACTTGGTCATTTGTCTTTCCATGTTTTATCTCATGTATTTCCTTCTCTTTTTGCTTCCTGCTACAAGGATAAGCTTGTATGCGATGCATGTGAACTTGCTAAGCATACAAGGGCCACGTATCCTACTAGTAGTGAAAGAAGTCAAACTCCCTTTGAGATTATTCACTCGGATGTTTGGGGTCCTTCCGTCACAACCTCTCTTTTGGGAGATCGTTGGTTTGTAACCTTTATTGATGGTTTTAGTCAATGTACTTGGCTTTATCTACTAAAACAAAAATGTGATGTTTTCAATGCATTCAAAGATTTCTATGCTTTGGTCTACAACCAATATAATGCAAAGGTGAAAGTTTTTCATTCAGACAATGGCACTGAGTATGTTAATAATGATTTTGATTATTTTCTGTCCTCCAATGGCATTATACACCAAACAACATGTGTTGATACTCCTTCTCAAAATGGTGTCGTTGCACGAAAAAATAGACATTTGTTGGAGGTTGCACGCTCTCTCATGTTTACAATGCATGTGCCAAAGTTTCTTTGGGGCGAGGCGGTTAAAACAGCAGCATATTTGATAAACCGTATGCCCTCACGCATTCTGAATTTTAAAACCCCAATTGAATGTCTGAGTGGTTCGAATCCTTTTATTGTGCCACCAAAAGTATTTGGATGTGTTTGTTTTGTACATGATTATAGAAATTCAGTAGGAAAACTTGATCCTCGTGTTGTTCGTTGTATTTTCGTTGGGTATTCTCCCACTCAAAAAGGCTATCGCTGCTGGTGCCCGGCTGAGCGGCGGTTTTTTGTGAGCATGGATGTTACTTTTCGTGAAAATGAGTCATTTTATCCCCCTACCTTTGGTGCATGCCATCCTTCTTCCTCTACCACTCCTATTTCTAGGATTGGTCGAGAGGGGGAGAATGTTGTTGGTAGAGATGTTCTTATTTGGGCCATTCCTGCTCCTTCACTTCGCGACACACCTCAATATGGGCAAGGTATAAAGGGGGAGGAAAACACAAACACCATGAACACGGGTGAGAACAATAGCAACTCCAGTGTTCAAGAGGGGCAGGAACATGACATGTCATCTACTGAACATGTGGTACAACCCATCACGCCGATGTCTCCAGATTCCATGTCACCGTCCCCTAATTCAGTGATACAAGACACACTGGAGCAAGGTACTGAACCCTCTACTATTATTCCAAACCTTCCTATTGTTCATGATCTTCCTATTGCTCTACGTAACCCTGTTAGACGTCCAGTTACACCACCACATCTGAAAGATTATGTTGGCCACAAACATGACATCGCCAAGTTCATCTCCTATGATAATTGTAATCATTTGTTCAAAAGTTTTTTTGCTTCCCTTGACTCCATATCCATACCCAAAGACTGGAGAGAGGCCATGCAGGACACTAAGTGGAAAACAGCAATGATCGAGGAAATGAAAGCTTTGGAGAAAAATAGAACTTGGGAACTTGTGATGCTGCCAATGGGTAAAGAGCCTGTGGGTTGTAAGTGGGTGTACACGGTCAAGCAAAATCCTGACGGCAAAGTGGAACGGTACAAAGCTCGCCTAGTAGCGAAGGGATATACCCAAACATATGGGATTGACTATGATGAGACATTCGCACCGGTTGCAAAAATGAACTCTGTAAGAACTCTAATAGCATGTGCAGCAAACCTTGGATGGGACCTATTCCAACTAGATGTGAAGAATGCATTTTTGCATGGTGATCTTCAAGAGGAAATATATATGCAAATTCCACCTGGTTTTAGCACTGCTCAAACTAAAGGTAAAGTCCTACGCTTACATCGATCCTTGTATGGCTTGAAGCAATCCCCGCGCGCTTGGTTTGATCGGTTTCGGCGAGTAATTCTTCAAATGGGTTACAAGCAAAGAAATGCTGATCACACTTTATTCTATAAACGTAATGCAAGGAATGTTGCTATTTCAATAGTTTATGTTGATGATATTTTTATCACCGGGGATGACTCCGAAGAGATTGCTCGATTAAAATTGCAATTGGCGCGAGAGTTTGAGGTCAAAGACTTGGGGCTACTTCGATACTTTCTTGGGATTGAAGTCTCTCGTAGCTCAAAAGGAATTTATCTCTCTCAAAGAAAGTATGTCTTAGATTTGCTCTCAGACACCGGAATGTCTGGGTGTCACCCAGCTCCTACCCCAATTGAGCAAAATCATCGTCTTCATGATGGAGATGGAGGGCTTGTCGATCGAGAGCGGTATCAAAGACTTGTTGGGCGACTAATTTATTTATCTCACACCCGTCCAGATATTGCTTTTGCTGTAAGTGTTGTAAGTCAGTTCATGCATGATCCTCGAACTCATCATATGGATGTTGTTGTTCGAATAATTAGATACCTCAAAGGTTGTCCTGGTCGAGGATTATTATACACATCACACGGCCATTTGCAAGTAGACTGCTACACTGACGCGGATTGGGCCGGTTCCATGGACGACCGAAGATCAACATCGGGCTATTGCACATTTGTTGGAGGTAACCTTGTTACATGGCGTAGTAAGAAGCAAAGTGTTGTAGCACGATCCAAAGCTGAAGCGGAATTCAGATCCATGGCACATGGTGTCTGTGAAGTATTATGGCTACGGATCTTGTTGATGGAGTTAGGCCTATTCCAATCAAAACCATTGATGTTGTACTGTGATAATAAGGCGGCCCTCGGTATTGCTAACAATCCCGTGCAACATGACCGAACAAAACACATTGAGATAGATCGTCACTTCATTAAGGAGAAGCTGGATCTCAGAATTATCTGCATGTCGTATGTAAATTCATCAAATCAATTAGCAGATATCCTCACAAAGGGTTTGCCTGATAGATTATTTTCTACCTTATGTAGCAAGATGGGGTTGTATGATGCATTTGCCCCATCTTGACGGGGAGTGTTGGGCTATGTGTAACTAAGTAAATATGTAATTCATAGAGGACTGGAGTGTAAGAATCACAATATTAAGAGAAGAGGGGCTGCTCGAACAGAGTAGAAAGTCCCAGAGTTTTTTCCCATGTTCTTCCTGTCAAATCCCTAGAACTCAAATCCTAATATCTCCACATCTCAACACTACCCATGATGCAGTGGAGAAGAAGGAGAACTCTAGGTCTGCCAAAATGCTCTCATGTGAGTGGCGACCTTTTCTTAGTGACGGCGAGTTTCAGGCTTTAACGAATAACGTCTGTCCATGCTAGCTCAAATTGGTTTCTTGTTGAAAATTGCTCATCGCTCTGGTTTAGGATGTGTTGGCAAATGATGTAAGCAGCATGCCTTTTTATGTTATGTGGAAATTTTAGAGGGAAATGCAGCCTTTGGATAGGTCCGCATCTTTAGATTTGTAACCAGAAATGTTTATAACCAAATGATTCCCCGCACGTTGCAGGGGGGGCCTTTGCTTATAAACTTATGTGAGAAAATCTATATTTGTCTTACCATGGAAAAATTGACCGAATTAGCATCTAATTTATTTCAAGGAAGTTCTTATCAAGAGCTAAATTTTAAGTGTCTGCTAAAAAGTAGAAACCAAGTAAACACGGTAGGGATAGATGTCGTATTCATCAAGACGATATGCAATGTCAGGTGCCAAATAAAAATCGACGGATAGCAGAAAAAAGAAGAAAGTATAGTTTTCCTCCTTAAATCCATGTTGATGGATCCATAACCCCCTAAACTCCAATACCATATAATTTACCCCCTCAAATTGTCAAAACCGGATAAATCAAGCCCCGTAGTGGTTTTGGGTCACATTGAAACCGGTTTTGAGCACTGACCAGAGTCAACACAAGTAAGTCGGAGGATTTAAAAAAAATTGCCGAGCGGCGGCCGTGGCAAATCGCCGAGCGAGGTGCCGAAGGCGACTGTGAGAGGACAACCTCACTGAAGAAAGCCTCCGGAAGGCTTGCGTTGGTGGCGACGTGCCTCGGGAGTCAATGAGGCTAGAAGAGGCGTCGGGCTTTCGTCGGAGGTGGAGATCGGGCGATGGCGGTAGCCGGCGGAGAAGACAAAGACCATGCCGTCGGTTTGTGGCGGCTTGGCGCGATTCCTTCTAGAGGGACGAAGAGGGCGACGAGGCGGATCTACTGGACATGTTAGCTGGGCTCGGGGTGGGCTCTTGCCACGAGGATGACAAACGGCGATGTCGGCGACCTTCTCTGGAGCACGAACTCGAGAGAAAGAGGGGAAGGAGGGAGAGAGCTGCGAGAAGGAGTGGATAGTGCATCGTCAGACAAGGCTGCTGGCGCAAGGGATAAGGCTGAGGCGGTCCAGGCTGACAGCAATGTCCAACACGGCGGACGGTGGCGATTCCTTCCGGCCAGAACGCTTGTACGCGTACGTACACAGGAGCTAGCAGAAGCTCCTGATCGATTTTCATTGCAAGTTTGCTCGAGCACCTAGCAAACGGAGTCGGCCAGATACACACACAACTACATAGGCGTCGGGTAGATCGATCGTTCCTGCAAGAACGAACCAGCTGCAACACCCGCACGACACGACCGGGCATGAAGCCGTGCTCCTCACCGAAGCCGTTGTGGCCGCGCTTGACACTGTCGCGCGTCTCGTCCAATTCACCGACGGTCGCGCCGCTCCTGTGGCGCCATGCTCTCCCTCCGTGGCGGAGCGCTCGAAGCTATGGTGCCGCTCGGCAAAATAAAAGTCATCGGGCTTATGTGTGTTGACTCTGGTCAACACTCAAAATCGGCTTCAATGTTATCCAAAACCACTATGGGGCTTCATTTATCCAGTTTAGACAATTTGAGGGGGTAAATTATATGGTATTTGAGTTCAGAGGGTTATGTATCCATCAGTGTGGATTTGAGGGGGGAAACTATACTTTCTTCCAGAAAAAATGTACATTATTTCGATGTGAAGAGTCTTTGATCATTCATCTTCAATTTTGTGCTTTGATAATAGAATAGACGACACGCATTCATCCTTGATAGAATATGATCTTAGTTAATCAATTTATACTTCGAGAGTTCACATCATAGAAAGGAAGAACAATATTAATGAGAGTTGTGCAATGCATGCAGGTAGATTTAATATCAAATCTGGATTTGAACTGTTACTTCCACTTCCACCGTTGCTTGTTTTCTTAGTCAGAATCCACTATTGCTTCTCATGCGTAGGACTCAGTTAATGTCGAAAATCCTTATCACATGGTGATCATCATAAGTCCCTGAACACTGGACCGCTGCTACCAACGCATAAGGAATGCTCTAGAACGTTATTGTGTAGCAGCATAGCAAAGTATAATCTACATCAAACAAAAAGAGTAGAGGTTTTCCTGTTTATTTTCATTTTCCTTTTCTTTTTCTTTTTCTGTTTCTTTTTCTTTTTTCTGCTTTTTGCCTTTTGTTTTCAAGTTTCTTTTTCTTTTTCAGAAGTTTTTCTGAATTTTCAGCAAATCCATGTTTTCCCAAAAAATTGTTAATGAAATTCAAAAAATGATCCTTTTTCAAAAAGTGTTCGTGTTTTAGAATTTTTTTCGGGAGTTTCAGAAAATTTCCTTGTTTTCAAGAAATGTTAGCGTTTTCAAAATTTGTTTGAGTTTTTAATTTTGTTTGGGAGCTTCAGAAAATGTTCCTGTTTTCAAATTCTCTTCGCATTTTTTAATTTTGTTCAGGAGTTTCAAAAAATGTTCATGTTTTCAACAATTGTTCACAGTTCTTTAATTTTGTTTGGGAGTTTAAAAAACTTCCCCTGTTTTCAAAAAAATCCTTTTTGATTTTTGTTCGGGAGTTTAAGAAAATATCCCCGGTTTCAAAATTTGTGTGTGTTTTAAAAAAAAATCAGGAGTTTAAGAAAATGTTCGCGTTTTCACATAAATGTTCGTGCTTTCAAAAATTCCTCCCTATTGTTGAATTTTGTTTGGGAGTTTAAAAAAAGCTTTTTCAAAGAAAAACAGAATTGCAAAAAATGTTCCCAATTTCAAAAAAAATCTAGAACTTATAATGTTCTTGCTTTTAATTTGTTCGGAGTTCCAAAAAATATTCCTGTTTTCAGACTTCGTTCATTGTTTTCAAAACATGTTCCTGTTTCTCAAAAATTGATCGATGATTCGAAAATGATCATGTTTTAGAAAAATTCAAAAAATGTTTTGTGTTTTAGTAAACTGTTCGAGTTCCTAAATTTTTTTCACAATTTTGAAAAGGTTTGAAATACTCATCACAATTTTAAAAAATGTTCGCATTTCAAAAAAATATGCCTGTTTGCAGAGGAAAGTTCGTGTTTGAACTTTTAATAAAAAAATGGACATGTCGCTGACGTTCCTTCTTAAGGTTTTTGCTGCTAATAACCGTTGTCAGGTCTACCGACTATGAAGTATGAACTATCTACCACCACAGGAGGTCTCCAGTTCGATCCCATGCCAACATGCAAAATTTTTGGCAGATTATTCAACTGCTACATGCTACAGTACCTGCACGCCCTGCTGGGCCAGCCAATCGGGGTGCCCTGTGCGAAGCCCCGACAGTGTGCGGGAATAAGCGGCACATAGGACATCCCAGAGATATATGCTACGTGATGGTGTATGCATGTCAGATAGACCAACAATGGCAAGGCTAGGAACGCATTTGTCCAATGGACCATTGAGAGGAGAGAGAAAATCAATTAGATTTTCCTTTAGGAAAATTAAGAAAGGGAATAAATGCTCACACAAATGATAAACGATCTTCAAAAAATAATCCAAGGAAAATACGGATGCGCACAATTTAATACGTTGAAAAAAAAGAGTCGGCTATAAGAGAAGAATAAACCTAAAATGAACGAAATTTATTAACTGATCAAATAAAATAAATTTTCTGGCCCTATTTATTTGAAAAGAAATCCTAAACATTTTGAACATCCGGATATTACACGGTGCCTTGGTCTTGCCGCCCATTCAAGGATGGCAGCGACGGCCAGATTTTAGGCGATGAGATGGGGAGAGTAGATGGCATGTGGGTCTATGTGCTGAACAGCGTACGGCGTAAGGGAGCACCGGGTTGAATCCTGGCTGGTCTATAAAGTTCTGGGGTTGATTTTTAGCCGGTTTTTGAATTGACGGTTGATTCTTAGACATACTGAAGAGTTAACATATCTGGGCACTTCCTGCATTTTGTTTTGTTATTAGCATCCGTCACATATTCCAGTATTGACATCAAACGGCCTATACCATGGACCGCGCACTCGTAACCCAACCTAAAGGCCGCGGCATCGTTGCCGAGTATCCAGCAGATGAGGCGCTGGCCATCATCGATCGCATCCCTCCATTTCTAATTCGCAGGCGAACGACCGCATCGGGTGGATCGGCTGGCCCCCGATTCACCCGCATCACGAGCGGCCGCCGGATCTTCTCGCCAGCCAGGCTGTTCGTCGCTTCGGCCAGAATCCAGAGCGGTGGTCATGGGAGTCGTCCCTCTCGCATTGATCGGATCAGAACCCAAGCGGACACGAGGAGCCACCATGCGACCTTGCGAACGAAAAGAGGGAGTTGCGATAGCCGCGTGATAGAAGGCCATTAAACCCGATTTAACGACAGAGGCCCAAAAAGTCTCCGGAGCAGCGGCCCAGAACAGTTGGTGCTCAATTGCAGCGAACGAAGCGAGCGTACATGCGATCCAGGGCCAATCCGACAGGCAAAAATGGCAAAAGGTGAGGATTGGACGGCGGTGCATGTTGATGGCCTGGGAAGGCTCGAAAGTTGCTTAGTTATAAGGCTAGCCATAGTGGGGGTAACATAAGTAGTATCATGCGCTTGGGACTCGCTAACATGCTTATGTGACAGACAATTAAAGAAGAGAGAGATGGTTATAGTAGGTAGATACCGTAACATAATAAATATGATGCTACTATGTGTCATGCATGGCAATAAATGAGACCTCTTATGATACTAATCTATGATACTATACACTATAGAGATAGTAACATAGACTAGTAACATATGCATGTTACTAGTCTAAGTTACTCTCCACTATGACCAGCCTAATGATTCTAAATTTGGAGTTCAAATCTTCGTGCCATTTTTTCTCCTGTGGCGCCGTAAATTTGGTATTGGGCATTGTTGCACGCGACGCGAGGGAGGGAGCGAGGCCACTGGTTGGGTCGCTAGTGAGGCGGAAGAGAAAACAATGGGGTTGCCTGCAATAACTGGGTTTTGTTGGGAGTAGCATGGCCGAGGCCGATCGAAGCCCGTCGGGCGGTTGCATTTGCATATCGCTCGATAATCCCGGTCATTAGTGTTACATCTCGTCTTCGCTCGCAAAAAAGAGGCAGAAATCTCGTGTTTGGGACATGTTTCCGGTGGACGGTGGTGCATGCTGCTGATCGGTGGAGTACCAAAGCTTTTTCTTGTCCGGGAGTAGAAGGCATCAATTTTCTACTACGTTAAATGAGGGACGTTAGGATTGGCCATGCATGCGCCCATCTTTCCACGAGAAATAGGGGCCGGCCTGGATCAAAGCGAAAAAATCGAGAAACCAAACGTTAGAGCGACGCATCGGACCCGGACCTCACCTTGGAAAAATGGGAAGCCAAGACGCCTCCTCGTTGGAGGCGCTCCTGGAATTTCATCCAACCCGAGTGTTTGCCTCTCGCCGAGTGCTAAATCGCGGGGACTACTCAAGAAACAAATATAAGCCGAGAGCATCAGACAAAGGCCATAGGCGCTGAGAGCACCACACAACAAAGAGATGCCACATGGCATGTCTGTTTGCATCTGACAGCTCCATGACTTGCAGTTGTCTTTGCCGAGATCTAAACAGGGGCGCTTGGCACACTAGTGAAACATTTTCACCTCATAGGTCAACCCAGTAGACCCACTTGTCACTGAAACATTTCAAATTTCTTTTTGCAGGAACATTCCAAATTATTTGATAATCTTTTTAAAGAAACAATATGAATCCAGAAATGTTTCCTTTGCCAAGAGCTACCGTTGACTAAAACATTTTGAGCCACCTGTCAGGCATGCTCTTTAGAAAAAAATGGCACTACTAGAGTGCTACCTTTTGCCGAGAGGTGCCAAGGCCAAGCTGAGCCACCTCCTGGCCAGCATCCGCTCCACCCCATTCTTCACATCCGAATAGCAGTGAGCCTACGGATCTGGCGTCCCCGGAGTGGAAGAAACGAGGAGGAGGCCCCGTCGGATGGGTGAGAAGATGGCGGCCAGGGAGAGGAGTGGCGGCGGCCCCCTCTGCCTACCACCGAGCTCGGGCAGAAAGATGGCGGCCGCGGCGGCAGGGAGTATCCGAGCGACGGTGGTGACTAGACGCCAGGAGCTGGACGAGGTGGTCTATGCCAATGAAGAGCGCGTCCATGTGGTTTGTTTTCCTGCAGATTTCCTCTCGTGCTTGATCTGATTTTCTGGTCAAAACATCGGCAAATTTCCTCATCAACTGGTCTGATTTAGGGCTGATTTTCCTCTTGCGATTCCTGTACATGGCCCTGCTGTGGTTGCACAGTGTTCCGTGGGGAATAGAAACGAACACCTTCTACAACTGACGTCTGGACAGACCAACCTCTTCTACCCTCATTCTGCCTCTCGGGTTACTAGGGTTAAATGTTGATTGATCTGTTCTCTACCCATGATGCAGTGGAGAAGAAGGAGAACTCTAGGTCTGCCACAATGCTCTCATGTGAGTGGCGACCTTTTCTTAGTCACGGTGGGTTTCAGGCTTTAACGTCTGTCCATGCTAGCTGAAATTGGTTTCTTGTTGAATATTGCTCATCGCTATGGTTTAGGATGTGTTGGCAAATGATGTAAGCAGCACAAGAAAAGCGATTCTCCCATGCACGGGAGGTCCAGTGCATGCATCCATCGCTGGATTAGGCTGGAGATCCGAGTGCATGCAAACTATGTTTCGCGTATACGTATAGAGTATGCCGTTCGCATTAATATATCATTGTATCATGTCAGTCCACTTAATGCCATGCATGCGTTTCTCTCTCTCTGCTCACAAACTATGACACATGCATGGCTGACAGCATCTCCTCTCTTCCTCTCAAAATCCATCATTTTTAGTTTCTTTTACAAAATCTAATATCTTTGAAAGCAAAATTCCTTTTTTGGAAGTTTGAAATTTTTAATGATTAAATCAGTTATTGAAATGATTCTGAATGAGTGAAATACAAATAAAAATTGAGTAAAATTATTTTATTGAAATTAGTGAAATCATTTTTCTGAATTAAGCAAAATTAGTTTGTTCCAAATGAGTAAAAGCATTGTTTGGAATGTGTAAAGTCAACATTTTGAGATAAATGATTATTTTAAATGACTGGAATATACTTTTTAAAATGAGTCAAATCAGTTTAAAAAATGAGTGAAATATGCTGATGAAATTGAAACTCAATTAAAATATATTCAATATTAACCTTGTTTTAAAGAGCATGTCGTTAGGAATTCAATTTTTTAATATGGAATTAATATTCAAAATATATTGGAGGATTAATATCTCACAAGAAAATAAAATGCTAGCTTTTGTATAGATAGACTGGTTCCGCACAGGGATGACATTTAATTTGCATTACTGGGCCCATGTATCACTTAATGTTGATGAATAGTTCTAGACATATGAATAAGATATTCTACAAAGAGTGCCAACTAGACCATGCACGGGACCTCCCGTGCATGGTAGAAAATCCAGTCTCTAAGCAGCACGCCTTTTTTGTGTTACGTGGAGATTTTAGAGGGAAATGCAGCCTTTGGATAGGTCTGCGTCTTTAGATTTTGTAACAAAAATGTTTATAACCAGATGATTCCCCGCGCGTTGCAGGGGGAACCTTTGCTTATATACTTATGTGAGAAAATATATATTTGTCTTACCATGGAAAAATTGACCGAATTAGCATCTAATTTATTTCAGGGAAGTTCTTATCGAGAGCTAAATTTTAAGTGTCTGCTAAAAAGTAGAAATCAAGACGATATGCAATGTCAGGTGCCAGATAAAAATCGACGGGTAGCAGAAAAAATGTACATTATTTCGATGTGAAGAGGCTTTGATCATTCATCTTCAATTTTGTGCTTGGATAATAGAATAGACGACACCCATTCATCCTCGACAGAATATGATTTTTGTTAATCAATTTATACTTTGAGAGTTCACATCATAGAAAGGAAGAACAATATTAATGAGAGTCGTGCAATGCATGCACGTAGATTTAACATCGAATCTGGATTTGAACTGTTCCACTGTTTCTTGTTTTCTTAGTCAGAATCCACTGTTGCTTCTCATGCCTAGGTCTCAGTTAATGTCAAAAATCCTTATCATATGCTACTCATCATAAGCCCCTGAACACTGGACCGCTGCTACCAAGGCATAAGGAATGCTCTAGAACTTTATTGTGTAGCAGCATAGCAAAGTATAATCTACATCAAACAAAAAGAGTAGAGGTTTTCCTGTTTATTTTTATTTTTCCTTTTCTGTTTCTTTTTGCTTTTTATTTTTCTGTTTCTGTTTCTTTTAATATTTTTTCCTTTTTTCTTTTTGTATTCAAGTTTATTTTTATTTTTCGGAAGTTTTTCAGAATTTTCAGGAAATACATATTTTCCAAAAAAATGTTAATGAAACTAAAAAAAAGGTACTTTTTCAAAAACAGATGTTAGTGTTTTAGAATTTTGTTCGGGAATTTCAGAAAATTTCCCCGTTTTCAAGAAATGTTTGCGTTTTAGTTTTTTGTTCGTGAGTTTCAGAACATGTTCCTGTTTTCAAAATTTCTTTGCATTTTTAAATTTTGTTCAGGAGTTTCAAAAAATGTTTGTGTTTTCAATAATTGTTCACATTTTTAAATTTGTTTGGGAGTTTCAAAAAACTGCCCCTGCTTTCAAAAAATGTCCGTGTTTTCAAAAAAAAATCCTTTTTGATTTTTGTTCGGGAGGAAGCTTTTAAGTCCAGGCCGATACGACTGATATATAGGCTGATAAATCACTTTTGGGGCTCCACCGAAATAAACATAACATATCATTTTCCAATATCTCATCTGATATGGACCAAAATATCGTCCAGTATGTCTGATATCTAGCCCGATATGTCCAGCGATATAGAAGGATGTGTAGATGACAACAATTCTTTATTGGATAGCAGTAAAACAAGATTGTGCAATTACAACTTCATTATATATTATCAAACTCATTCACAATGTTTCATACAAATGCATATATATCATACTATTTATAATCATAGAGTAAGGATTTTGTGAATCTTTCTTTAGTAGTTTCGTAATCAACAAATTCATAAACTAGGAATCTAAAAGTGTTATGTTAAATCATTGACATCATACATTTTCTTTCACTTAAAATAAATGGTTTGAACAGGAATAATGAAAAAAAACTAGACATGTGTTCGCCGATATATTACCCGATATCCGTCATCCGATATGTCAAAGCCAAACCAATACGAACCCGATATCCGATATTTTGAAGCTTTAATCGGGAGTTTCAGAAAATGTCCCAGTTTCAAAATTTGTTCGTGTTTTTCAATTTTGTCCAGGAGTTTCCAAAAATGATTTCATTTTCACATAAATTTTCGTGTTTTCAACAATTTCTCCCTATTTTGAATTTTGTTTGGGAGTTTTAAAAACACATTAAATAAACAGAATTCCAAGAAATGTTCCCGGTTTAAAAAAAATCTAGAACTTATAATGTTCTTGCTTTTGAATTTGTTCGGACTTTCAAAAAATATTCCTGTTTTCAAACTTTGTCCAATATTTTCAAAACATGTTCCTATTTCTCAAATATTGATTGATGATTTGAAAATGATCATGTTTAACAAAATATTTCAAAAAACTTTTTTGTTTTAGAAAACTGTTCGAGTTCCTAAAAATTATTCACAATTTCGGAAAGGTCTAAATACTTATCACAATTTTAAAAATTGTTCGCGTTTCAGAAAAATATGCATGTTTGCAGAGGAAATTTTGCGTTTGAACTTTTTAATAGAAAATAGGACATGTCAATGGCGTTTCTTCTTAAAGTTTTTGCTGTCTTTTAGTCAATAACCATTGTCAGGTCTACTGACTATGAAGTATGAACTATCTACCACCGCAGGCAGTGGCGGATCTAGGATTTGAAGTTACCCGGGGCGGACTTGTAAAGGCAACAAAAATTCGAAGCCACGACAGACGATGCAATCAAATATGATAATAAAAAATAATTGGCCAATATTATGCATTCAGGCAAGACGATCAACACAATGAATTATTTAAAATAGTTTCATTATCAAGAACTAGGCAAGAATTATATAACACAAATATCATATAAAAATAACTTGGACTCCCGCTGGCCGAATTTTCTTATAACATCATATCGTATTCGTAATTAATTTTAGTATTCAGCTTTCAAGAATCAAGTCAATGTGACAACAAATTATAGAATGGCAACAATTAAAAATGATAGAGCGAGAAGAGCAGAAAATAAGGGAATAGCAAAAGAACCTGCTCATTGCTACGTCTGTTGCCTGCTCGCTTGCAGTTCTGAGCGGGATGCGTGGTCGTGGCGATGGGGATGCTGCATCCTGCGCGGACGGCACCAGAAAGAGGTGGATCCTTCTCCTCCAACGAACACCTTTGGTTGGAAGAACCTGGGAAGGGCCGCAGCGAGGCGACAGGGGAGGGCATGGAGTAAGGTCAAGGCGGAGAGGCAGGGCGACGACGTGAAGCCTTGGCTGATCGGTTTCGATCGATAGGGATTGGGAACGTCAAAGCTGCGTACGGAAGTGAAATGGGCTGCATAAAGGAAAAGAATCTTATATTTTATTGGGCCTTACTCATTGGCCCATCTCCTAATCGAAGCGTTTTCCTCCCTTTATATTCCTGCTCGAAGCGTTCAGCTTCTTCTTCCTGCGTACAGGAAGCTTCTCTCGTCTCCCATGGTGGCCAGGATTAGCAGGCAGTACGGGGGTACCTTAGGTTCTCAAAATTTACCCGGGGCGGCCGCCCCTACACGACCCCACGCTGGATCCGCCCCTAACCGCAGGAGGTCTCCGGTTCGATCCCATGCCAACATGCACAATTTTTTGCGGATTTTTCAACCGCTACACGCTACAGCACCTGCACGCCCTGCTGGGCCAGCCCAATCGGGGCGCCCTGTGGGAAGCCCCCACCGTGTGCGGGAATAAGCTATAATCGACCATTGAGAGGAGAGAGAAAATCAATTAGATTTTCCTTTAGGAAAATTAATAAAGGAAATAAATGCTCACACAAATGATAAACGATGTTAAAAAAAATCCAAGGAAAAAATGGATGCACACAATTTAATATGATGAAAATAAAAAAAATAAGACTCAGCTATAAGAGAAGAATAAACCTAATACTTTAATTTAGGTTGATATTTAATCAAATTTAAACTTCCAAAATATAAAACTCAACTTAAGCATTTATTAACTGATAAAATAAACAAAAAACATTTGGCCCTATTTATTTGAAAAGAAAAATCCTAAACATTTCGAACATCCAGATGTTACAGGGCACCTTGGTCTTGCCGCCCGTTCTAGGATGGCAGCGACGGCAAGATTTTAGGCGAGAAGAGAGGGAGACTAGATGGCATATGGGTCTATGTGTTGTACAACGTACGGCGTAAGGGAATCCTGGCTGGTTTTTAAAGTTCTGGGGTTGATTTTTAGCTGGTTTTAAATTGACGGTTGATTCCTAGACATACTGAAGAGTTGTTAATATCTGGGCACATCCTCCATTTTGTTTTGTTATTAGCATCCATCACATATTCCAATATTGAGTATTGACATCAAACGGCCTATACCACAATATAGGCTTGTAGAAATGGTAGCAGATGCATGGGTTACTTATCAGCTGGAGCTCGAGGGACATTCGAGAGGACCGTTGGTTTGGTTGCCTGTCATGTCATCTGGATGCTCTCACTAGTTTCTTTCAAGACTTGATCCCGACCTTCTCACTTTACCTCCTCCATCCGACCTTCTGGGCACGACCCATCTAGACAAGAAAGAGAAAAGAGAGTGCTATTGTTTCTAAGATACATTATAACTGGGCAGTTTTCCCGCTGTTTTAGGCCATTAGCATTCACAACCATTGGATATTCAGTTCTAGACGTTTTCGGCCGTCAGATCAAACTCTGGTGCAACACTTCCCGCGACCGGACTGGGCAGCTGCTCCGGTGGCA
This sequence comes from Triticum dicoccoides, assembly GCF_002162155.2. Classification (NCBI taxonomy): domain Eukaryota; kingdom Viridiplantae; phylum Streptophyta; class Magnoliopsida; order Poales; family Poaceae; genus Triticum; species Triticum dicoccoides. The sequence continues at coordinate 668,359,109 of NC_041381.1, forward strand.
AAATTGGACCCGCGTGGTTCATTGGGCCCTCGCTCGCAACGAAGGCCTTTCTTGGGCCGGATATTTTGCTTTTACAGAAATAGCATACCACGCAACGAAGCGACCCTGGATATTCCGGCCATCCTGGGCATACCCTTGTGCACAATGAATGTGGAGGATTATTGGGGCTGGCATTTTGAGAGGAGCGGAGTATTCACAGTAAAATCAGCCTATAGAATGCTTGCAACGAAATTGAGAAGGGAGGCGTGGCTGGAGGAATCGGCTGGATCCTCAAGTACAAACACCGAAGAGAAACCCTGGAAGATGTTGTGGAAAACTCAAGTACCGGGTAAGATTCGGATGTTTTTGTGGAGGTTGTCCAAGCACTCAGTCCCGACAGAAGATGTTCGAGCCCATCGCCATATGACAAATTCTGATGCATGCGGGTTATGTGAAGGACGAGATTCTTGGAGACACTCATTGCTGGAGTGCACTGTTGCTCGGTGTACGTGGGCGCTGGTGGATGATGACATAGCTCAGCAACTCATTGCAACGACGGAACCACATGCTCGTCACTGGCTCTTCTCACTAATGGATGCGTTACCTCACATGCAATTCATTAAAGTTGTGGTAACACTCTGGGCAATTTGGTACTCTAAGAGGAAAGCTATTCATGAAGGAATTTTTCAAAGCCCTCAAGCAACACATATGTTTATCGACAGATATATTAGAGACCTAGAGATCCTAAGGGAACCGAGGGAATCACCAAGTATGGGCGCTGCAGTAGTGTCTAGGGGAATTAGACGACAAAATGCACCACCGGCAGGATACGCCAAAATCCATGTTGACGTTGGGGTATCAGCTAGGGGAGGTGCCGCAGCTGCAGTCTGTCGAGATGACCAAGGTAACTACATGGGTAGCTCGGCTCTAGTTGTACGGGGACTCCAAGACCCGGCGACGTTGGAAGCTATTGCATGTAGGGAGGGAATAGTGTTGGCTGAAGACCTTCTTGTGCAGAACTTCATATTGGCATCTGATGCGAAGCAGGTTGTCATGGATATCCACAATTCCAATCGTGGAAAATATGGAACCATTATTTCAGAGATACTTCATAGAGCTACCATGTTTACTTGTAATTTCATTTTTGAAAGTCGAGACTCGAATAACGATGCTCATAGCATAGCCAAGTTTGCTCGTTCTTTAGGTCAGGGGCGCCATGTTTGGCTTGGCCAACCCCATGATCCAAGATGTATTCCACTTTCTGTGACTTATGAATGAATAAACTTGGTTCCCCTAAAAAAAACGCAACGAAGCGACCCCCTCGTCTCTCTCCCAGTCTCATGTGTGCCGTGTGCGCCGCCGAAATTCCGCCACCTTCTCTCTCCCAGTTATCTCGCGAAGACGACGGGCACAAGGCACATGCGACCTGGGCGCTCTCCTCCTTGATGAGACCTCCTCCTTCTGTCAACCGACCATGGTGCGCCGCCGCCGTCGCCGTTGTGGCGTGCCGGAGAGATCTGCATCTTGCCTCCCCTTGGCGGCCCCGATTTGTTTAGAAACTCTTGCTATTTCAAATAGAAGGCATGTGTATACTTTCATCCTAGAGGTCGATCAAGTGCCTGAAGTTGTTCATTGAAAATGTTGGATATCTGATCATGTTAGTCAGAAATATTGTCACACTATAATATGATACTTGGATTGTTAGATTTTGTTTTTTAGAGTTAGTCAATGCATCAAACAAAAACCTGTAATCTGTTGTGCACCAGATAGGAAATTTCATAATAGATTTGTCATGTGCTTCCAATGCTCGGTCCTTCTGCAGATTTATCAGATTTCCAAGACAATTGGCTATATGCACACCACTGGAACACTTGAACGCTATCCAATTTGGATTAAAAAAAATCTTGACAAATAAGTGCCTAAGCATTTTCAATTTCACAATCCCACTAGGCACCTCATGTATGTTAGATCTAGCAAGGTCCACTGTCAAAAAAATTGGAAGCCTGTCAACAAAAATGGTTCACTAGCAAGGTTCACTTTTTAATTACGTAGACCCAAATGGCGGGGAAGCTTGAAATTTTCTTAATGTGTCCTATCTGCAGGATGGTTCTTGATGCTCTAAACGGAAGTTACGCTTTTGGAAGATGAAAAGGATACTGGGAAGGTTGATGCATTTTGATATAGAAAACAATGTCGTACACGGTGAAATCATCACTCCTCCTTCATCTTCCTTGCTGCTACCTAAGATGAGTTGTACATCTATCATCAATGAACCATGCATATGCTCCATCTCATTTATAGCATTCATTCATTTGTGTAAATGCATTTTATACGCCAAAATTTAGACACTTTACTTGTTTGCTTTTCTTTGTTAACTAATTGTGACGGTCACTATTGTATAACAATGACACTGATCAGGCGTCATCCATTCCGACTTTCAGGTAAGGAAGCAGAAAAAAAAAATATGCCAAGAGGTGCGCTAATTTTTTTAAATAATACATTTTTTTATTAATTTTCATAAATATTATGCTGGGTAATTTTTTTTAAAAATAATACACCGTCGGCCCGACTGGGCCTAGTCGGCCCACAGCAGGCCGATTGGATTCCAGTCGGCCTACAGCTGGCCGACTGGCCCCTGTCGGCCCACTGTGGGCTGATTGGGTCCTGTCGGCCCACTGTGGGCTGACTGGAGCTAATTGGCCCGCTGTGGGCTAATTGTTTTTGCAAAAAAATAGGCATAAAAATATATATGTTTAAAAAAATGTTAATCATGTAATTAAAAAAAATTAAACATGTATAAAAAATGTTCCTGATGTATACAAAAAATGTACAATATATATGAAAAAATGTTGACATAAAAATATGTTTTAAAAAGTGTTAATCATGTCTTTAAAATTTGTTAAATGTATGTATAAAAAATGTTCCTTATTTATACAAAAAATATAGGATGTGTATGAAAAAAAGTTGACACCAAAAAATTATGTTGGTGAGTTGGTGACAAAAAATAAATCAAGGTTGTGAAAAAAATATGATTGGTTGCTCTTTTTGTATGGAACTGGAACATTTTTTTCAAACATATTTTTTTGGTGTCAACTTATTTTCATACACATTCTATATTTTTTTAGATAAGGAACATTTTTATACACACATTTAACAATTTTTAATCATGTATTTGAAAAAATGTCAACTTTTCAAACATATTTTTCAAACACAATTTTTCGGTATCAACTTTTTTTCATACACATTCTATATTTTTTGTATAAATAAGGAACATTTTTTATACACACATTTAACAATTTTTAAATTCATGCTTAACACTTTTCAAAACATATTTTTTATGTCAACATTTTTGCATATATATTGTACATTTTTTGTATACATCAGGAACATTTTTTTATACACGTTTAACATTTTTTAATTACATGATTAACATTTTTAAACATATATTTTTTATGCCAATTAGCTCCAGTCGGCCCACAGTGGGCCGACAGGACGCAATCAGCCCACAGTGGGCCGACAGGGGCCAGTCGGCCAGCTCTAGGCCGACTGGAATCCAATCGGCCTGCTGTGGACCGACTATGCCCAGTCGGCCTGCAGCGGGCCGACGGTGTATTATTTTTGAATTTTTTTTATCCAGCGTAATATTTATGAAAATTAATAAAAAAATGTATTATTTAAAAAAAATAGCAAGAGGTGCAAGATGGGTCACGTTGAGAAGAACGTGGCCTCTATGACGAAGCCAAAGGTGGATAGAGGACGGGGAGCATGAGAATGTAGCGAGTCTTTTGCATAAGGAACATGTAATCTTCTAAGCATATAGTCAATCATGATCTTGACCCAGATACTACTTTTTATTATCTCGACTTTACCTTGAATTTTGACGGGATTTGAGAGACTTTGACAGTTGTCGCCGATGTGATAGAAGAATAAAGCTTTGGTGCTGAGCGGGGAAGTAGGGGCAACGTTGTTTCTCTACTTTGCCCAGGTGTCGGTATATCTACTCGAGTGCGCCTCTGTTAGGTAAGTCCAATAAGCTTGTTAGCTTCTGCTAGATCCTTAGCTAATTATATTTGTCATGGATTTATTAGTGTACTTGTACAATTTGATTTGTCAGTAGTACTGGTCGATTTTTAGTTCTCTATTTTGTTGATATGGCATGTTTGTTCATACGTTTTAATGCTTTATGCAGATTACAGCCTAAATAATTTGGTTTGAAGGGCTTATTATGTTAGCACTTTATTATGTTGCTCCTGAAGTTCTGCATAGATGCTAGCATGGAAGCTCATGCCTGGAGTATATATGTCATTCCACATATCCTCTGCGGCAGCATTGCTTTTTGGGCACATGCGGAATCTAGCATCCAGTTCCGTTCTCAAAGTCGACCATGGATATAAGGAATAACATTGTCCTTCTCTGAGAGAAGCAACGTATTTTGATAAGTGCTTTCTATGAAAAGATTCACATAGAAGGATGCCAGCAGCACAAGCTTCAAGTGAGTTTCAATCTGTCTATATGGATCTAGCTTAAACTTATGTTATTATTCCCGTATGTCTTTTAGGTCACCCATGGATCAGACATACAATGACTTTAAAATGCCATTGGATGTCCTTATATTCTGTCTTATCAATATCAAAGCTTAAACTCGTTCATCGTCATTAGGCATTGATGAAACTTGTTCTAATTTTCTTCTGTTGTTCCACAGAGAAAATATATGAGGTTGCTTCTTCAAGTTTGAACTTGCATCTCTTTATCTGACGATATTTGTTTCTGTTGAAGATGGGTGCCACATAACCTCCCTGTTTTCATAAATGGTTAATTAGTTTCGTTTCCACGTGTCTCATAGAACTTGATCAAGATTACGTCATATGCTTACAATCTTCATAAGTATTTATTTGAGAGTCTAATTTTTTGTGCCTTCGATTTGAAGTACCAGAATGGAATGATTAGATAGCTCTCAGGCTCTAATCTAGCTTCAAACCAATTTATTTGCATTTCAAAGTTGCGGCCTCAAATATTTCTTTTGACACACGTGAGTGATCACTTTTATTGTTATTATCTGCAAGTTGTAGCTATTGCCTTTGTTGACCTAGACTGTTGATGAGCCTTATTATCAGAAAATGCATTATTTTTCATTGGATCTTGATAGAAATGGATGCATATTTGATTCATTGAGACTGTGCGGCCATTGATGTATGATATTTTTTGACCTACACTATTGATGGTACTTTTTATCCGGAAATGTAGTATTCTTCATTGGAACTTTGTGTAAATGGATGTATATTTGCTGCCTTGAGACCGTTTGGCGATATGTGAACAAGGGATCTGCATAAAATTCCCCTGTGGAGCTAACCTTTTGACACAATATGACACACATTATGTGGTCCTTTTCCCCTTTCTTCCTCTGTTATTTCCACATCTTTGTTCTTTCCATTCTTTTTTGTTATTCACCATATATAGGTCAATTGCTTATGCATTTTGTGTTTTGGTGCTTGACATCTTTCCATAGGCGGCGATCAGAGTGATTAAAGTGAAATTTGTAATTAGCAACTTTCCAAAGCATTGTACAGAGTCATGTTCAGATAGTCTTATGGAAAATTCATATCCTTGACATTCATGAGAGCCTGCTTTGTTGCAGCCCTGAGAGACTTTCCTTGATACCTCTCAAAGTTTGTTATTAATTTGTTGCCTATGTATTCATTCTTGTCACTATTGGACTTTTGACATGGTAGTTTGTTCCCTTGTTATCTATGCTCAAGAATAAGGTTTATGCAGAGGGTTCTTTGGCTGTTGACAATATTAGTGTTGTATGTTTTTCTTGCTTTTGTATCTGTGCATAAACAAGCTTGTAAGTTCTAACTTTTACCCAGTTTGAAGTTACAAATTTGTTGCAAACTTGATTAATATAGAAGTAAATAAACTCTTCCATGCTAACAAATATACAAATAAGTTAATGCAAATTTAACATATATGTTTTGTGTCTCCAAGTCCAACTGTTAATTATCAAATAGACAGGCACAGCAACGCACGCCTTCAATGATCTAGTTGTTTCTAAAAGAGATGCTGTGAGATGTGAGATACACAAGGGGAGAATGGTGTTGTGTGCGTGAGAGAAAAGGAATAGAGAGAGAGGGGCGCTGTGACAGACATGACGGGAGGGAGAGAGAGATAGGTGTTGTGCGAGTGTGAGAGAAAAGAAGAGAGAGAGAGAGAGGTGTTGTGAGAGAAGGGAGAGGTGTGTTGGGCATGAGAGAGCAAGAAGCAGATCGACAGAGGGCTGAGAGAGAAAGAGAGAGGGAACGTGATGATGGTGGGCATCTTTTCAGTATCGAGAGAGAAGAAAAAACAAAATGGGGCAGAACCTAGACCTGCATGGAGTCTGATACAGTCAAGCCCACCGCATTGACGGGCTAGATAGCGAGGCCTGGGCTCATAAGCTTCGTAAATCCACATCCGTTTAATCTATAGGTAAAGGGACAAGCAGATGTATGCATTTTTGCGTCTATATCCACGTTTATCTGTTGGGACGTACCTAGACCAGCTCTAGCTAGCTCTCTCTTTCTGTTTCTCTCTCTCTCTCGTTCGAACGGAGGTAGAAGAAGAAGTGCTAGACATAGATTTTCAGACGACGAACACCTCGCCCGCACGAACGGCGCCACGCCGACGAACGGCACAACGGCCGCACGCACGGCCTTTCTTTTTCTCTTAACCGGGCACATACCCCCCACACCACAATGGACTGGATTACATGGCTTAAATAGCCAGACTCACCGGCCACCCCACAGCCTGAACGAACACATAGCTAACTACCCTGGAGTCTGGAGTCTAACAAACTCTATCCATGCACACACACGGACGCTCACCTTCTAGAATATCTCAACCACATGCACCCATATCCATCCGATGCATGCACGTAGCTAACAACTTAACCAGCCAACTCACGCCATGCATAGACTAACCAACTCACGCACGCATGTAGCTAGCTTATCCATGCAACAAAGTCATGATTATCCTAACATCATCTACTAGTAGAAGATCAGTACATGGGCAGCTCATCGCTTGTAAGGAGTTGAAGATGCGGCCACTCTGGAGGCCATTGCATGCAGAGAAGGGATTGCTCTAGCAGCGGATCTTAATGTCCTGAATTTCATCATAGCATCGGACCCGAAGCAGGTAGTATCTGATATTGCTAGATGCAGCAGAGGCATATAGGGCGCAATAATTAGTGAGATCAATCTTCATGTTTCTCAACTTCATTGTAATATTACTTTTGAAGGTCATGTTGTTAATTATGAAGCACATAGTCTAGCTAAGTTTAGTCTTTTACTAGGTCCGGGGCTCCACATTGGTTGGGTCAACCCCGTGACGTAAACTGTATCCCACTATATATATGGACTATGATGAATAAAACTTGGTTCACTCTTCAAAAAATGTCTACTAGTTGTGCGCGCTGGACGAGTACGCCTGGCAGTGGCAAGGTGAAGAAGTGTTGGCGCGTGTGGAGGGAGAAGCAAGGCATGGCTGCCTCTCGACTATTTTGTGGCGGAGTTGTAGCATGTTCACTCGGATGCACTCAAGCTGGAGGTCACAACAGAGGGTCATTGAGGGAGTCCCGGACTAGGGGGTGTCCGGACAGCCGAACTATCATCGTCGGCCGGACTCCAAGACTATGAAGATACAAGATTGAAGACTTCGTCCCGTGTCCGGATGGGACTTTCCTTGGCGTGGAACGCAAGCATGTCAATACGGATATGTAGATCTCCTACCATTGTAACCGACTCTGTGTAACCCTAGCCCTCTCCGGTGTCTATATAAACCGGATGGCTTTAGTCCGTAGGACGAACAATCATACCATAGGCTAGCTTCTAGGGTTTAGCCTCCTTGATCTCGTGGTAGATCTACTTTTGTAATACCCACATCATCAATATCAATCAAGCAGGACGTAGGGTTTTACCTCCATCAAGAGGGCCCGAACCTGGGTAAAACACTGTGTCCCTCGTCTCCTGTTACCATCCGCCTAGACGCACAGTTCGGGACCCCCTACCCGAGATCCGCCGGTTTTGACACCGACATTGGTGCTTTCATTGAGAGTTCCTCTGTGTCGTCACCGATAGGCTCGATGGCTTCTTCGATCATCAACAACGACGCAGTCCAGGGTGAGACTTTTCTCCCCGGACAGATCTTCGTATTCGGCGGCTTCGCACTGCGGGCCAATTCGCTTGGCCATCTGGAGCAGATTGAAAGCTACGCCCCTGGCCGTCAGGTCAGATTCGTAAGTTTGAACTTCACGGCTGACATCCGCGGAGACTTGATCTTCGATGGATTCGAGCCACAGCCAAGCGCGCCGCACTGTCACGATGGGCATGATTTAGCTCTGCAGCCGGACAGTGCCCTGGAGGCCGCACACGAGCCCGCTCCGACCCTCGATTCGGAGCCGGCTGCGCAGATCGAGGACGGGTGGCTAGACACCGCCTCGGGGGCTGCAACCTCTACGGCGATGGAGCCGAACACTGACCTTGTCCCTTGTGAAGCTCGTGACTCCGAGGTGCCGGACTCCTCACCGGACTCCGAGCCTCCCGCGCCCCCTTCAACCGAATCCGATTGGGCGCCGATCATGGAGTTCACCGCTGCGGACATCTTTCAACACTCACCTTTTGGAGACATCTTGAGTTCGCTAAAGTATCTCTCGTTATCAGAAGAGCCCTGGCTGGACTACGGTCAGGACGGTTGGTATGCGGACGACGAAGAAATTCAAGGCCCACCCACCATCCATTTAGTAGCCACTGTCGACGATTTAACCGACATGCTAGACCTCGACTCTGAAGACATCGACGATATGGACGACGATGCCAGAGACGACCAAGAACCAACGCCTACTGGGCACTGGAAAGCCACCTCAACGCACGACGTATACATGGTGGATACTCCAAAGGGAAGCGATAACGAGGAACAAAGGGACGTGGCGAAGGACAACTCCCCCGACAAACAACCAAAACGGCGACGCAAGCGCCGCCCGAAGTCCCGCCTCGATAACAACGACACCCATACTGACCCAGCCTTAGAGCAGGGCGAAGCCGTGGAAGACGAACTTGCCACCAAGCAACCATCCGAACAGGATGAACCGGACAAGCAACCCATCCCCGGCGAAAACAACAGTCCAGACGATCTCACGCCGGACACATCACCGAAGCATAAGAACCTTCATAAAAGGCTCGTCGCCACCGCAAGAAGTTTGAAGAAGCAAAAACGGAAGCTCAAAACAGCGGAGGACGCACTCAGAATGAGATGGAGCAAAGTACTCAATACCGCAGATAAATACGATGATAGTCACCAGGCAAAAAGCTACCCGAAGCGCAAGCTGTTGCCCGAATTTGACGAGGAGGCCGTAGAGCCCCCACAGTCAAAAAAAGAAAGAGGCCGCCTGGCCGGATAGACGACCAGATGATAGGCTAAGACCGGCAAGCGGCGCCGCACACAAGCCGGCACACGATCCACATAAGGATCCTCCCAAAAAGGATGGCCCGGTCAGGTCCATCTATGGGCCAAAAAAGAAGACTCCAGGGAGCAACACAACCCGCCGAGTGTTTGAAGACAACGGCACACCTAAATACAGGGGCGCCGCACACCCACTATGTTTCACCGATGAGGTGCTGGATCATGAATTCCCAGCGGGATTCAAACCCGTAAACATAGAGGCATATGACGGAACAACAGACCCCGAAGTCTGGATTGAGGATTATATCCTACATATACATATGGCCAGAGGAGACGATCTCCATGCCATAAAATACCTACCCCTCAAGCTCAAAGGGCCAGCTCGGCACTGGCTCAAAAGCCTCCCAGAAAATACCATTGGAAGTTGGGAAGAGCTCGAGGATGCGTTTCGAGCAAATTTTCAGGGGACTTATGTCCGTCCTCCGGATGCAGACGATTTAAGTCACATAACTCAACAGCCCGGAGAGTCAGCACGCAAATTCTGGAACAGGTTCCTCACCAAAAAGAACCAAATAGTCAACTGTCCGGACGCCGAAGCCTTAGCAGCCTTTAAACATAACGTCCAAGATGAATGGCTCGCCAGGCACCTCGGCCAGGAAAAACCAAGAACAATGGCAGCGCTAACAAGCCTCATGACCCGCTTTTGCGCGGGGGAAGATAGCTGGCTGGCAAGATGCAGTACCAGCGACCCAAGTACATCCGAGGTCAGGGATGGAAATGGGAAATCACGACGCAGAAAAGATCAGCGCCGGAATAAGGAAAATGGTCCAAATAGCACGGCGGTCAACGCCGGATTCAAAAGCTCTCGTCCGAATAATAAAACACTGCCTCTTAAGGACAACAGTGACGAGCTATCCAACCTAAACAAAATCTTGGATAGGATATGTCAAATCCATATTACCCCCGGGAAGCCTGCAAACCATACCCACAGAGATTGTTGGGTCTTCAAGCAGTCCGGCCGACTTAACGCCGAACAAAAGGGCTCGACACAACAAGCGAAGATGACGAACCCCACAAGCAGCACACCGGAAAATAGAAGACTTTCCCACTGGCAGTCAAAACAGTGAACTCACTCCATGTGATAACAAGGAAAAATAGTGCGGCACTTCCTTCAAAGGAGCGACGCCAAGGCTTTACGCCAATTGTACAGGCTCTGTACTACTAGAGGTCGTGTTCGGCTCATTCGACAACCTCCGTCGCGAAAAGCTCATTTTCCATATCGCCCCATTCAAAAGTAGCCATCAAGCACTACTGGGACGCGAAGCTTTCGCCCGCTTTAACGCAATACCGCATTACGCGTCTCTTACGCTTAAAATGCCCGGTCCACGCGGCTTAATCTCATTAAAGGGTAATTCTGACTGTTCCTCGACCACGGAAAACGTGAGACTACCTTGACAGCCACACACTAATCCGACCCTGCTGGTCAAAAGCCCCTAAAAACAGGTCATTCAGACCTCGGACACGGTTAGGCGAGTTCGGCATAAATAAACAAGGGGCTTCCCAGCCGCATACCTCTTTACAAGGGCTGCACGTATAAACGATGAGAGCCAATAAAGCTCAACTTTATTCATCTTCCAAATCATACTTTATTTTAAATACATCTTTCGCACGATATTTTTTCCAAACTAAGTTCTTCTCTTTTACAGATGAAGCACGTGCTACACCCGTCTAGGATACAGCACAACGGAGACACAGGCGCAGATGTGCAGCAGGGACCCGTTGCAAGGATTCTTTTCAGATTAAGACCCTGCGTAAACCTTTCTTACTGTCTCTTGTTGATACGCATCCCTCGGTTTACTACCATAACCGAGGAGGAGGCTGGCGTTTTGGCATCGGCCGCGTCAGAAGTTCTCGCCCATACCTGGACAGTAGGGGCTTAGGGCATTGTTCTGCCCGGTATCATAAAGACCGAATACCTCAGGGAGTGTTCGGCGTCTCGAGTTAGGCCTTATATGCATCAGCTCCGAATCATGTCTTTGGTCAAATGGTGGGTTTGACCGGCTCCTGTGTTTTGCTGCCTTACGTTCCGCTCCATCGGCTAACGCGGCACCAGGAGAACTACTGCGATTGTGCCCCGGTTCGGCCGGGCGAGCACCTCAGTAGAGAAAGCCGAAAACTGACTGTCATGATATAGCGAGAGACTGGTCAACCACTCGATCGACTACTGGAATGTTTAGAATTCCTCCGCTTTGACGAAGGACCGCTTCCCGGTCAGGCACATACGCGCCCCAAGTTCGGAGAGCGCGGTGCCTCTAGGGGCTATATAGTAGCCCCACCATCGAGCTCCTATGGCTAAGTGAAAGTGATAAAGCATTATAGTCCGGTTGCCTAGTTTGCTATGCTATCACCTCCTTCAAAGGACCAAGACGTTGGATTAAGTGTGAAAAAGCGCTTTTTTTTGCAAGCACCCCCGCACCATGTGCGTGGGGGCTGAAGCCAAAGACTGCCATCTTTCAGGTTATACATACATATACGGTCGCATAGGAGATAGTTCAATACTTGAACGCACAAGTATAAAAAGCCGTTACATTATAAATATGATCCCACAAATCATATATGTCATTTGAACATAACATCTTTCGAGCACTGCGACTCTATTAAACGAGCGCCCTGCAGGACTTCCTCAAAATAGTGCTCGGCGGGTAATTGGCTTTTGTCCGAACCTCGGGATGCAACATCGATAGCATCCATCTCCGCCCAGTATGTCTTAACACGGGCGAGAGCCATCCGTGCACCCTCTATGCATGCCGACCGCTGCATCGCCTTGATATGCGGCACCGCCTCAAGGAATTTCTGCAACAAACCAAAATAACTCTTCGCCTTGGGCCTTTCTGGCCACAAATGAGCCACCACATCCGTCATGGCAAGTCCGGACAATCTATTCAGCTCAGCCCACTCAGCCAACCGATCGGACAACGGAAGCGGACGCTCCGGACTATGGAATTGAGACCAGAAAAGCTCTTCCATTTCATGATCCTTCTGGCTTCGGAAGTGCACGACAGCGTCCGCCGCACTCGCCGCCAAATCCAGATAAGGATCCTCCGCACCACACAATTGGCCCAACTGAGCATACTTCGGATCCGTGAACTTCCTACGCAGCAGAAAGGGCTTTCCAGCCGCAATGTCTCCGGCCTGACGCAGTTCCTCCTTCATAGCCCGCATCGCGCAACGGGCATCCTTGGCTTCGGCGGCGGCCTTCTTCAGGTCCTCTTGCTCCGCTCGGCATTCTCTTTCAAGAACATCATAGCGGTCGGTAGCATCTTTTAATTTCACGGCCATTCCGACCATCTCCTCCCTGCTTCGGCAGTGAGCAGCCTTTTCGGCTTTTAATTCCTCCGCTGCCTTCGAGGCAGCCGCATCACTTTTCCTGGCTTGCTCCTTGGATTGATCAAGCTCTGCTCGAAGGTTTTCCACAGCAGCGGCACCATCTGCATCAAGCATACTAATTGTAAGGAACGAGCATTAGCTCCCTTACTAGGTGACCGCGGAGAAACCACCTACCTTGTGACTCGTCAAGTTGTTTATTGACCAACGCGATGTCCGCATCCGCAACATCGAGTTGCCGCTTCAGCTCGGCAACTCCATCAGTCCGGCTGGCCACCGAACGTTCCGCCACCTGCATAGGAAAGGCGACATTCTATAACTGAGACTATGATCCTCGGCACGCTGTCGCTTTCGACAGCATCCCAAGTCTCAGGGGCTACTATCTATACAGGGTACACTCTATGTGCAAAACTGTCAAAAGGTATGTCATTTTTTGCGTACCTCAAACCCCGTCAGCAAACTTCCGACGGCCTCATGCAACCCGCTCTCGGCGGATGAGATCCTTTCAATCACCATACTCATTAAAGTGCGGTGATCTTCTGAGATAGACGCCCTCTCGAGCAAATCCTGCAGCTCCACCGGCCGTACTCCAGTGGGTGCCGAACTCCTCGGCCCCGCCGGATTCGGGGAGACCCTCCGTGACGACACCTCAGGATCGTCCGCCCCGCCCGACGGGGCGGCAGATGGAGGCGTTTCGCTCTCCATCATCTCCGTACGAAGGTCCCCCGAAGATGAGCTCTGCTGAGAAGGGCTGAGATCCGAACTACAAGGTGAAAACTTCGGTTACTCTTGGAAATAAAGTAGGAATGTCCCCTATTACAAAACTTCCCCTTTTTTACTTACGGCTCGCTGGAGGGCTGATTCCTTTGGGGAGACTGTGTGGCTGGGGCTCTTCCCGGCACAGGACCTTCTGGTGCAGATTTCTTTCCCCGCTTTGAGGCCATGGCCTCCGGGTCTTCGGAAGCGGTCCTCTTCTCCCCCTGGAGGGAGGGATTCTCGATTCCCCCCTCACTGAAAGCCTCCTTAGCAGAGGTGGTAGATTCCCTGTGCCCCCCTTCGCCATCCTCCGAAGGTGCAACTTCCAACATTTTGATTAATACGGGATCCGGCGTGGTCTCAGGGAGGGGGGCCGGACACCGTATCAGTTTTGCTTGTGCTATCCACTCCTGTCCAAGGGCTAGCTGGTTAAAAGGCAAACTCATGATAGATGAATGGACAATGTGTCCGGACACAGGGCTACTTACTTGAGAATCCGGGCGATTGCAGCTTAGGCCAGCGTCCTCGATCAAGTCCGGACGCATCTCTTGCGATCCGAAGAACAGTTTGTACATCTCCACGGGTGTCAAACCCATGAAGTGTTGGAGAGCTAGTGGTCCCTCCGGATTAAATTCTCACAGGCGGAGAGGGCGACGTTTGCAGGGCAGAAGGCGCCGAATCAGCATAACCTGTGTCACTACGACCAGATTGATCTCCCTTTCTTGGAGGTCTCGAATCCGGCCCTGCAAAAGGGGGACGTCTTTGGACGGCCCCCAGTCAAGCCCTTTGTTGACCCATGACGTCAGCCGTTGTGGAGGGCCCGGGTGAAAGGCGGGCGGCGGCCTCTGCCTGCTGCCCCTGGGAGCGGTGATATAGAACCACTCCTGTTGCCACAAGCCGAGCTCCTCCTGAAAAGAGCCCTCGGACCATGGAGCATCGGCCCTCTTACTTATAACCGCCCCGCCGCACTCTGCCTGACGCCCCTCAATCATCTTCGGCTCCACGTTGAAGGTTTTGAGCCACAAGCCGAAGTGAGGGGTAGTGCGGAGGAAGGCTTCGCAGACGACAATGAAAGATGAGATGTGGAGGATGGACTCCGGAGCCAAATCATGGAATTCCAGCCCATAGTAAAACATGAGCCCCCTCACGAAGGGATCCATCGGGAAGCCTAAACCCCGACGGAGGTGAGACACGAACACGACGCTCTCGCTGGGCTCGGGAGTAGGAATAACTTGCCCTCGGGCAGGCAACCTATGCGAAATCTCGTAGGTTAAGTACCTGGCATCTCTCAGCTTTAGCACGTCCTCTTCCATGACGGAAGAAGGCATCCACCGGCCTCGTAGGTCGGAGCCGGACATTGTCGAAGGTCAAAAGTACCCGAATCTGGAGCCCTGGGTGTTGGAACTCGGGGCGAGGGGCGGATTCGATTGAGGATTGGAGAAAAAGAATGGGCCTTGGTCTCATTATAAAGAGGGAGAATACCAAGAGCCGTCCCCGTGACCGTTTGGAACCCACCTTCGATGGTGGGGGCGTGGTAACGGGCGCGGTTGGGTTACCCACGTCCGTATTGATGGGAATCCCAGAATAAGGGGAACACGATCTCTGCTTTGACAAGACGTGCCAAGGAAACCGCTTCGCTAAACGCGCAGAGGTGGTATAATAAACATGATTCGAATAAAGACTTGGCTGTGGTATGACGCCACGCCACAAAATACGTCAGCAGATCGAACTTATGTAAATATTATTCTCTCTATGGTGGTATGTGGAATTTATTTTGCAGAGCCGGACACTATCCTGGTGTTCATAATCTTCTATAAATTATTCGAAGGAGGAACCTGCCTTGCAATGGCGAAGACAATATGCGCCCCAGACTCATCATCATTGAAGCCTGGTTCAGGGGCTACTGAGAGAGTCCCGGACTAGGGGGTGTCCGGACAGCCGAACTATCATCGTCGGCCGGACTCCAAGACTATGAAGATACAAGATCGAAGACTTCGTCCCGTGTCCGGATGGGACTTTCCTTGGCGTGGAAGGCAAGCATGGCAATACAGATATGTAGATCTCCTACCATTGTAACCGACTCTGTGTAACCCTAGCCCTCTCCGGTGTCTATATAAACCGGATGGCTTTAGTCCGTAGGACAAACAATCATACCATAGGCTAGCTTCTAGGGTTTAGCCTCCTTGATCTCGTGGTAGATCTACTTTTGTAATACCCACATCATCAATATCAATCAAGCAGGACGTAGGGTTTTACCTCCATCAAGAGGGCCCGAACCTGGGTAAAACATTGTGTCCCTTGTCTCTTGTTACCATCCGCCTAGACGCACAGTTCGGGACCCCCTACCCGAGATCCGCCGGTTTTGACACCGACAGTCATCCTTACCAGCGTCCCGGGAGCAACGCTCTTTTTGAAACACAAATCCGAACACACAAAATGAATGAGCAAACTTCATGGCAATAATCAGAGATTTTGTGGGACGTGAGCAAGCGATGCTGACCAAAATATATGTGCACACACAAAATAGTAGGAGTACTCGGCAATGCAGGCAAATGAAATGCAAGATTCAGTGACAGGGTCGCGCTAATGCGTTAACCAAAGGAAATATAATCCTAAGTTATAGTTGAGTAGGATGTTAATTTCTACAAGTTCACATCAGCAGGGCATGACATATAGAAACCCTTGTTTAGCAGCACATCACAGGCTCCATGCACAATATAAAGAATGGAATAATCATCCATTTGTGCATCTTAGCAACCCACACCTAACTATTGATACCTGTGGAGCAACCAGTGAGATCCGTCAAACAACTTCTGTATGATTAGTGGTCAAAATATATTATTAAGTTTTTAGCTACATCTCCTTAGGGAGGGGTCATATCCCCCCACCCCGGTCCCGTGATAAAACACGAGTGGTTCAGATCCATTAGCACATCCTAGGTTATCATTTCTTGTGAAACCTTCTTTCCTATCAAGGGTAGCTGAGTGGCTCTTGCAGCAACAAAGCAGAACCATCTAGTGCTATTTACATGCCTACAACCTGACTTATTATCTGTACGCACGCAGACATCCTTACACAGATGCATAATTCAGAATGGAAATAGCTCAGAACCGAACAATTTAATTACCTAGGGCTCCCATGCAATCGCCGATGCCGACCACCGCCAGGCCGCCCAACAGGTTCGACGGAGGAGGGCCGTAGAAGAAGCAGGCGCAAAGGACGATGCAATAGATGATGGCGGCAAGGATGAGGTATCCCACAACCCCAATGCCCTGCATGTGAAAAATACATTAAACAATCAGCAAACTGGACACCATTAAATGACCAACAACCCCAATGATGGCGGTACGAGTACGTTCAAATTCATCTCAAAACATAGATGCAACAACACACGAGATCGTAGAACCTGCAAAATAAATGGGGAAAGATATTAGTCAGTTAATTTCAGACTACAACAAGTGAAGGCAGCTGCTCTTCTTTCTCTAAGACAAGAAACTAGTCAATTAATTTCAGCCTGCAACAAGTGGTACACTATAAGATTGGCCTACACATGCAATATCCCGCAGGTTTTGCGCCCAAGTAAAGACCCTAAATTTTGACTTGGCACCTAAAGTAAACCTGCATTAGCCTTAGGGAGGGGGCATCCCCCCCTGTCCCGTCACGGTAGAGATAAAACACGAGTGGTTCAGATAACTCCATTAGCACATCGAAGCTTATCATTTTCTTGTGAAACTTTTTTTCCTATCACGGGTAGCTGAGTGGCTCTTGCAGTAACAGAGCAGAACCATCTAGTGCTATTTACATGCCTACAACCTGACTTATTATCTGTATGCACGCACACATCCTTACACACATGCATAATTCGGAACAGAAATAGCTCAGAACCCAACAATTTAATTACCTAGGGTCCCTTGCAATCACTGCCGTGTCTCCCACGCGGCTTAATCTCATTAAAGGGTAATTCCGACTGTTCCTCGACCACGGAAAACGTGAGACTACCTTGACAGCCACACACTAATCCGACCCTGCTGGTCAAAAGCCCCTAAAAACAGGTCATTCAGACCTCGGACACGGTTAGGCGAGTCCGGCATAAATAAACAAGGGGCTTCCCAGCCGCATACCTCTTTACAAGGGCTGCACGTATAAACGATGAGAGCCAATAAAGCTCAACTTTTTCATCTTCCAAATCATACTTTATTTTAAATACATCTTTCGCACGATATTTTTTCCAAACTAAGTTCTTCTCTTTTACAGATGAAGCACGTGCTACACCCGTCTAGGATACAGCACAACGGAGACACATGCGCAGATGTGCAGCAGGGACCCGTTGCAAGGATTCTTTTCAGATTAAGACCCTGCGTAAACCTTTCTTACTGTCTCTTGTTGATACGCATCCCTCGGTTTACTACCATAACCGAGGAGGAGGCTAGCGTTCTGGCATCGGCCGCGTCAGAAGTTCTCGCCCATACCTGGACAGTAGGGGCTTAGGGCATTGTTCTGCCCGGTATCATAAAGACCGAATACCTCAGGGAGTGTTCGGCGTCTCGAGTTAGGCCTTATATGCATCAGCTCCGAATCATGTCTTTGGTCAAATGGTGGGTTTGCCCGGCTCCTGTGTTTTGCTGCCTTACGTTCCGCTCCATCGGCTAACGCGGCACCAGGAGAACTACTGCGATTGTGCCCCGGTTCGGCCGGGAGAGCACCTCAGTAGAGAAAGCCGAAAACTGACTGTCATGATATAGCGAGAGACTGGTCAACCACTCGATCGACTACTGGAATGTTTAGAATTCCTCCGCTTTGACGAAGGACCGCTTCCCGGTCAGGCACATACGCGCCCCAAGTTCGGAGAGCGCGGTGCCTCTAGTATATAGCCCCACCATCGAGCTCCTATGGCTAAGTGAAAGTGATAAAGCATTATAGTCCGGTTGCCTAGTTTGCTATGCTATCACCTCCTTCAAAGGACCAAGACGTTGGATTAAGTGTGAAAAAGCGCTTTTTTTTGCAAGCACCCCCGCACCATGTGCGTGGGGGCTGAAGCCAAAGACTGCCATCTTTCAGGTTATACATACATATACGGTCGCACAGGAGATAGTTCAATACTTGAACGCACAAGTATTAAAAGCCGTTACATTATAAATATGATCCCACAAATCATATATGTCATTTGAACATAACATCTTTCGAGCACTGCGACTCTATTAAACGAGCGCCCTGCAGGACTTCCTCAAAATAGTGCTCGGCGGGTAATCGGCTTTTGTCCGAACCTCGGGATGCAACATCGATAGCATCCATCTCCGCCCAGTATGTGTTAACACGGGCGAGAGCCATCCGTGCACCCTCTATGCATGCCGACCGCTGCATCGCCTTGATATGCGGCACCGCCTCAAGGAATTTCTGCAACAAACCAAAATAACTCTTCGCCTTGGGCCTTTCTGGCCACAAATGAGCCACCACATCCGTCATGGCAAGTCCGGACAATCTATTCAGCTCAGCCCACTCAGCCAACCGATCAGACAACGGAAGCGGACGCTCCGGACTATGGAATTGAGACCAGACAAGCTCTTCCATTTCGTGATCCTTCTGGCTTCGGAAGTGCACGGCGGCGTCCGCCGCACTCGCCGCCAAATCCAGATAAGGATCCTCCGCACCACACAATTGGCCCAACTGAGCATACTTCGGATCCGTGAACTTCCTACGCAGCAGAAAGGGCTTTCTAGCCGCAATGTCTCCGGCCTGACGTAGTTCCTCCTTCATAGCCCGCATCGCGCAACGGGCATCCTTGGCTTCGGCGGCGGCCTTCTTCAGGTCCTCTTGCTCCGCTCGGCATTCTCTTTCAAGAACCTCATAGCGGTCGGTAGCATCTTTTAATTTCACGGCCATTCCGACCATCTCCTCCCTGCTTCGGCAGTGAGCAGCCTTTTCGGCTTTTAATTCCTCTGCTGCCTTCGAGGCAGCCGCATCACTTTTCCTGGCTTGCTCCTTGGCTTGATCAAGCTCTGCTCGAAGGTTTTCCACAGCAGCGGCACCATCTGCATCAAGCATACTAATTGTAAGGAACAAGCATTAGCTCCCTTACTAGGTGACCGCGGAGAAACCACCTACCTTGTGACTCGTCAAGTTGTTTATTGACCAACGCGATGTCCGCATCCGCAACATTGAGTTGCCGCTTCAGCTCGGCAACTCCATCAGTCCGGCTAGCCACCGAACGTTCCGCCACCTGCATAGGAAAGGCGACATTCTACAACTGAGACTATGATCCTCGGCACGCTGTCGCTTTCGACAGCATCCCAAGTCTCAGGGGCTACTATCTATACAGGGCACACTCTATGTGCAAAACTGTCAAAAGGTATGTCATTTTTTGCGTACCTCAAACCCCGTCAGCAAACTTCCGACGGCCTCATGCAACCCGCTCTCGGCGGATGAGATCCTTTCAATCACCATACTCATTAAAGTGCGGTGATCTTCTGAGATAGACGCCCTCTCGAGCAAATCCTGCAGCTCCACCGGCCGTACTCCAGTGGGTGCCGAACTCCTCGGCCCCGCCGGATTCGGGGAGACCCTCCGTGACGACACCTCAGGATCGTCCGCCCCACCCGACGGGGCGGCAGATGGAGGCGTTTCGCTCTCCATCATCTACGGACGAAGGTCCCCCGAAGATGAGCTCTGCTGAGAAGGGCTGAGATCCGAACTACAAGGTGAAAACTTCGGTTACTCTTGGAAATAAAGTAGGAATGTCCCCTATTACAAAACTTCCCCTTTTTTACTTACGGCTCGCTGGAGGGCTGATTCCTTTGGGGAGACTGTGTGGCCGGGGCTCTTCCCGGCACAGGACCTTCTGGTGCAGATTTCTTTCCCCGCTTTGAGGTCTTGGCCTCCGGGTCTTCGGAAGCGGTCCTCTTCTCCCCCTAGAGGGAGGGATTCTCGATTCCCCCCTCACTGAAAGCCTCCTTGGCAGAGGTGGTAGATTCCCTGTGCCCCCCTTCGCCATCCTCCGAAGGTGCAACTTCCAACATTTTGATTAATACGGGATCCGACGTGGTCTCAGGGAGGGGGGCCGGACACCGTATCAGTTTTGCTTGTGCTATCCACTCCTGTCCAAGGGCTAGCTGGTTAAAAGGCAAACTCATGATAGATTAATGGACAATGTGTCCGGACACATGGCTACTTACTTGAGAATCCGGGCGATTGCAGCTTAGGTCAGCGTCCTCGATCAAGTCCGGATGCATCTCTTGCGATCCGAAGAACAGTTTGTACATCTCCACGGGTGTCAAACCCATGAAGTGTTGGAGAGCTAGTGGTCCCTCTGGATTAAATTCTCATAGGCGGAGAGGGCGATGTTTGCAGGGCAGAAGGCGCCGAATCAGCATAACCTGTGTCACCACGACCAGATTGATCTCCCTTTCTTGGAGGTCTCGAATCCGGCCCTGCAAAAGGGGGACGTCTTTGGACGGCCCCCAGTCAAGCCCTTTGTTGACCCATGACGTCAGCCGTTGTGGAGGGCCCGGGTGAAAGGCGGGCGGCGGCCTCTGCCTGCTGCCCCTGGGAGCGGTGATATAGAACCACTCCTATTGCCACAAGCCGAGCTCCTCCTGAAAAGAGCCCTCGGACCATGGAGCATCGGCCCTCTTACTTATAACCGCCCCGCCGCACTCTGCCTGATGCCCCTCAATCATCTTCGGCTTCACGTTGAAGTTTTTGAGCCACAAGCCGAAGTGAGGGGTAGTGCGGAGGAAGGCTTCGCAAACGACAATGAAAGATGAGATGTGGAGGATGGACTCCGTAGCCAAATCATGGAATTCCAGCCCATAGTAAAACATGAGCCCCCTCACGAAGGGATCCATCGGGAAGCCTAAACCCCGATGGAGGTGAGACACGAACACGACGCTCTCGCTGGGCTCGGGAGTAGGAATAAGTTGCCCTCGGGCAGGCAACCTATGCGAAATCTCATAGGTTAAGTACCTGGCGTCTCTCAGCTTTAGCACGTCCTCTTCCATGACGGAAGAAGGCATCCACCGGCCTCGTAGGTCGGAGCCGGACATTGTCGAAGGTCGAAAGTACCCGTATCTGGAGCCCTGGGTGTTGGAACTCGGGGCGAGGGGCGGATTCGATTGAGGATTGGAGAAAAAGAATGGGCCTTGGTCTCATTATAAAGAGGGAGAATACCAAGAGCCGTCCCCGTGACCGTTTGGAACCCACCTTCGATGGAGGGGGCGTGGTAACAGGCGCGGTTGGGTTACCCACGTCCGTATTGATGGGAATCCCAGAATAAGGGGAACACGATCTCTGCTTTGACAAGACGTGCCAAGGAAACCGCTTCGCTAAACGCGTAGAGGTGGTATAATAAAAATGATTCAAATAAAGACTTGGCTGTGGTATGACGCCACGCCACAAAATACGTCAGCAGATCGAACTTCTGTAAATATTATTCTCTCTATGGTGGTATGTGGAATTTATTTTGCAGAGCCGGACACTATCCCGGTGTTCATAATCTTCTATAAATTATTCGAAGGAGGAACCTGCCTTGCAATGCCGAAGACAATATGCGCCCTGGACTCATCGTCATTGAAGCCTGGTTCAGGGGCTACTGAGAGAGTCCCGGACTAGGGGGTGTCCGGACAGCCGAACTATCATCGTCGGCCGGACTCCAAGACTATGATGATACAAGATCGAAGACTTCGTCCCGTGTCCGGATGGGACTTTCCTTGGCGTGGAAGGCAAGCATGGCAATACAGATATGTAGATCTCCTACCATTGTAACCGACTCTGTGTAACCCTAGCCCTCTCCGGTGTCTATATAAACCGGATGGCTTTAGTCCGTAGGACGAACAATCATACCATAGGCTAGCTTCTAGGGTTTAGCCTCCTTGATCTCGTGGTAGATCTACTTTTGTAATACCCACATCATCAATATCAATCAAGCAGGACGTAGGGTTTTAGCTCCATCAAGAGGGCCCGAACCTGGGTAAAACATTGTGTCCCTTGTCTCCTGTTACCATCCGCCTAGACGCACAGTTCGGGACCCCCTACCCGAGATCCGCCGGTTTTGACACCGACAGTCATCCTTACCAGCGTCCCGGGAGCAACGCTCTTTTTGAAACACAAATCCGAACACACAAAATGAATGAGCAAACTTCATGGCAATAATCAGAGATTTTGTGGGACGTGAGCAAGCGATGCTGACCAAAATATATGTGCACACACAAAATAGTAGGAGTACTCGGCAATGCAGGCAAATGAAATGCAAGATTCAGTGACAGGGTCGCGCTAATGCGTTAACCAAAGGAAATATAATCCTAAGTTATAGTTGAGTAGGATGTTAATTTCTACAAGTTCACATCAGCAGGGCATGACATATAGAAGCCCTTGTTTAGCAGCACATCACAGGCTCCATGCACAATATAAAGAATGGAATAATCATCCATTTGTGCATCTTAGCAACCCACACCTAACTATTGATACCTGTGGAGCAACCAGTGAGATCCGTCAAACAACTTCTGTATGATTAGTGGTCAAAATATATTATTAAGTTTTTAGCTACATCTCCTTAGGGAGGGGTCATATCCCCCCCCCCGTCCCGTGATAAAACACGAGTGGTTCAGGTCCATTAGCACATCCTAGGTTATCATTTCTTGTGAAACCTTCTTTCCTATCACGGGTAGCTGAGTGGCTCTTGCAGCAACAAAGCAGAACCATCTAGTGCTATTTACATGCCTACAACCTGACTTATTATCTGTACGCACGCAGACATCCTTACACAGATGCATAATTCAGAATGGAAATAGCTCAGAACCCAACAATTTAATTACCTAGGGCTCCCATGCAATCGCCGATGCCGACCACCGCCAGGCCGCCCAACAGGTTCGACGGAGGAGGGCCGTAGAAGAAGCAGGCGCAAAGGACGATGCAATAGATGATGGCGGCAAGGATGAGGTATCCCACAACCCCAATGTCCTGCATGTGAAAAATACATTAAACAATCAGCAAACTGGACACCATTAAATGACCAACAACCCCAATGATGGCGGTACGAGTACGTTCAAATTCATCTCAAAACATAGATGCAACAACACACGAGATCGTAGAACCTGCAAAATAAATGGGGAAAGATATTAGTCAGTTAATTTCAGACTACAACAAGTGAAGGCAGCTGCTCTTCTTTCTCTAAGACAAGAAACTAGTCAATTAATTTCAGCCTGCAACAAGTGGTACACTATAAGATTGGCCTACACATGCAATATCCCGCAGGTTTTGCGCCCAAGTAAAGACCCTAAATTTTGACTTGGCACCTAAAGTAAACCTACATTAGCCTTAGGGAGGGGGCATCCCCCCTGTCCCGTCACGGTAGAGATAAAACACGAGTGGTTCAGATAACTCCATTAGCACATCGAAGCTTATCATTTTCTTGTGAAACTTTTTTTCCTATCACGGGTAGCTGAGTGGCTCTTGCAGTAACAGAGCAGAACCATCTAGTGCTATTTACATGCCTACAACCTGACTTATTATCTGTATGCACGCACACATCCTTACACACATGCATAATTCGGAACAGAAATAGCTCAGAACCCAACAATTTAATTACCTAGGGTCCCCTGCAATCACTGCCGTGTCTCCCACGCGGCTTAATCTCATTAAAGGGTAATTCCGACTGTTCCTCGACCACGGAAAACGTGAGACTACCTTGACAGCCACACACTAATCCGACTCTGCTGGTCAAAAGCCCCTAAAAACAGGTCATTCAGACCTCGGACACGGTTAGGCGAGTCCGGCATAAATAAACAAGGGGCTTCCCAGCCGCATACCTCTTTACAAGGGCTGCACGTATAAACGATGAGAGCCAATAAAGCTCAACTTTATTCATCTTTCAAATCATACTTTATTTTAAATACATCTTTCGCACGATATTTTTTCCAAACTAGGTTCTTCTCTTTTACAGATGAAGCACGTGCTACACCCGTCTAGGATACAGCACAACGGAGACACATGCGCAGATGTGCAGCAGGGACCCGTTGCAAGGATTCTTTTCAGATTAAGACCCTGCGTAAACCTTTCTTACTGTCTCTTGTTGATACGCATCCCTCGGTTTACTACCATAACCGAGGAGGAGGCTGGCGTTTTGGCATCGGCCGCGTCAGAAGTTCTCGCCCATACCTGGACAGTAGGGGCTTAGGGCATTGTTCTGCCCGGTATCATAAAGACCGAATACCTCAGGGAGTGTTCGGCGTCTCGAGTTAGGCCTTATATGCATCAGCTCCGAATCATGTCTTTGGTCAAATGGTGGGTTTGCCCGGCTCCTGTGTTTTGCTGCCTTACGTTCCGCTCCATCGGCTAACGCGGCACCAGGAGAACTACTGCGATTGTGCCCCGGTTCGGCCGAGCGAGCACCTCAGTAGAGAAAGCCGAAAACTGACTGTCATGATATAGCGAGAGACTGGTCAACCACTCGATCGACTACTGGAATGTTTAGAATTCCTTCGCTTTGACGAAGGACCGCTTCCCGGTCAGGCACATACGCGCCCCAAGTTCGGAGAGCGCGGTGCCTCTAGGGGCTATATAGTAGCCCCACCATCGAGCTCCTATGGCTAAGTGAAAGTGATAAAACATTATAGTCCGGTTGCCTAGTTTGCTATGCTATCACCTCCTTCAAAGGACCAAGATGTTGGATTAAGTGTGAAAAAGCGCTTTTTTTTTGCAAGCACCCCCGCACCATGTGTGTGGGGGCTGAAGCCAAAGACTGCCATCTTTCAGGTTATACATACATATACGGTCGCACAGGAGATAGTTCAATACTTGAACGCACAAGTATAAAAAGCCGTTACATTATAAATATGATCCCACAAATCATATATGTCATTTGAACATAACATCTTTCGAGCACTGCGACTCTATTAAACGAGCGCCCTGCAGGACTTCCTCAAAATAGTGCTCGGCGGGTAATCGGCTTTTGTCCGAACCTCGGGATGCAACATCAATAGCATCCATCTCCGCCCAGTATGTCTTAACACGGGCGAGAGCCATCCGTGCATCCTCTATGCATGCCGACCGCTGCATCGCCTTGATATGCGGCACCGCCTCAAGGAATTTCTGCAGCAAACCAAAATAACTCTTCGCCTTGGGCCTTTCTGGCCACAAATGAGCCACCACATCCGTCATGGCAAGTCCGGACAATCTATTCAGCTCAGCCCACTCAGCCAACCGATCGGACAACGGAAGCGGACGCTCCGGACTATGGAATTGAGACCAGAAAAGCTCTTCCATTTCGTGATCCTTCTGGCTTCGGAAGTGCACGACGGCGTCCGCCGCACTCGCCGCCAAATCCAGATAAGGATCCTCCGCACCACACAATTGGCCCAACTGAGCATACTTCGGATCCGTGAACTTCCTACGCAGCAGAAAGGGCTTTCCAGCCGCAATGTCTCCGGCCTGACGCAGTTCCTCCTTCATAGCCCGCATC
Organism: Triticum dicoccoides; assembly: GCF_002162155.2. NCBI lineage: Eukaryota > Viridiplantae > Streptophyta > Magnoliopsida > Poales > Poaceae > Triticum > Triticum dicoccoides. The sequence goes on from NC_041381.1 coordinate 668,385,111, forward strand.
GCGCAACGGGCATCCTTGGCTTCGGCGGCGGCCTTCTTCAGGTCCTCTTGCTCTGCTCGGCATTCTCTTTCAAGAACCTCATAGCGGTCGGTAGCATCTTTTAATTTCACGGCCATTCCGACCATCTCCTCCCTGCTTCGGCAGTGAGCAGCCTTTTCGGCTTTTAATTCCTCCGCTGCCTTCGAGGCAGCCGCATCACTTTTCCTGGCTTGCTCCTTGGCTTGATCAAGCTCTGCTCAAAGGTTTTCCACAGCAGCGGCACCATCTGCATCCAGCATACTAATTGTAAGGAACGAGCATTAGCTCCCTTACTAGGTGACCGCGGAGAAACCACCTACCTTGTGACTCGTCAAGTTGTTTATTGACCAACGCGATGTCCGCATCCGCAACATCGAGTTGCCGCTTCAGCTCGGCAACTCCATCAGTCCGGCTGGCCACCGAACGTTCCGCCACCTGCATAGGAAAGGCGACATTCTATAACTGAGATTATGATCCTCGGCACGCTGTCGCTTTCGACAGCATCCCAAGTCTCAGGGGCTACTATCTATACAGGGCACACTCTATGTGCAAAACTGTCAAAAGGTATGTCATTTTTTGCGTACCTCAAACCCCGTCAGCAAACTTCCGACGGCCTCATGCAACCCGCTCTCGGCGGATGAGATCCTTTCAATCACCATACTCATTAAAGTGCGGTGATCTTCTGAGATAGACGCCCTCTCGAGCAAATCCTGCAGCTCCACCGGCCGTACTCTAGTGGGTGCCGAACTCCCCGGCCCCGCCGGATTCGGGGAGACCCTCCATGACGACACCTCAGGATCGTCCGCCCCGCCCGACGGGGCGGCAGATGGAGGCGTTTCGCTCTCCATCATCTCCGGACGAAGGTCCCCCGAAGATGAGCTCTGCTGAGAAGGGCTGAGATCCGAACTACAAGGTGAAAACTTCGGTTACTCTTGGAAATAAAGTAGGAATGTCCCCTATTACAAAACTTCCCCTTTTTTACTTACGGCTCGCTGGAGGGCTGATTCCTTTGGGGAGACTGTGTGGCCGGGGCTCTTCCCGGCACAGGACCTTCTGGTGCAGATTTCTTTCCCTGCTTTGAGGCCTTGGCCTCCGGGTCTTCGGAAGCGGTCCTCTTCTCCCCCTGGAGGGAGGGATTCTCGATTCCCCCCTCACTGAAAGCCTCCTTGGCAGAGGTGGTAGATTCCCTGTGCCCCCCTTCGCCATCCTCCGAAGGTGCAACTTCCAACATTTTGATTAATACCGGATCCGGCGTGGTCTCAGGGAGGGGGGCCGGACACCGTATCAGTTTTGCTTGTGCTATCCACTCCTGTCCAAGGGCTAGCTGGTTAAAAGGCAAACTCATGATAGATGAATGGACAATGTGTTCGGACACAAGGCTACTTACTTGAGAATCCGGGCGATTGCAGCTTAGGCCAGCGTCCTCGATCAAGTCCGGACGCATCTCTTGCGATCCGAAGAACAGTTTGTACATCTCCACGGGTGTCAAACCCATGAAGTGTTGGAGAGCTAGTGGTCCCTCCGGATTAAATTCTCACAGGCGGAGAGGGCGACGTTTGCAGGGCAGAAGGCGCCGAATCAGCATAACCTGTGTCACTACGACCAGATTGATCTCCCTTTCTTGGAGGTCTCGAATCCGGCCCTGCAAAAGGGGGACGTCTTTGGATGGCCCCCAGTCAAGCCCTTTGTTGACCCATGACGTCAGCTGTTGTGGAGGGCCCGGGTGAAAGGCGGGCGGCGGCCTCTGCCTGCTGCCCCTGGGAGCGGTGATATAGAACCACTCCTGTTGCCACAAGCCGAGCTCCTCCTGAAAAGAGCCCTCGGACCATGGAGCATCGGCCCTCTTACTTATAACCGCCCCGCCGCACTCTGCCCGACGCCCCTCAATCATCTTCGGCTCCACGTTGAAGGTTTTGAGCCACAAGCCGAAGTGAGGGGTAGTGCGGAGGAAGGCTTCGCAGACGACAATGAAAGATGAGATGTGGAGGATGGACTCCGGAGCCAAATCATGGAATTCCATCCCATAGTAAAACATGAGCCCCCTCACGAAGGGACGAACAATCATACCATAGGCTAGCTTCTAGGGTTTAGCCTCCTTGATCTCGTGGTAGATCTACTTTTGTAATACCCACATCATCAATATCAATCAAGCAGGACGTAGGGTTTTACCTCCATCAAGAGGGCCCGAACCTGGGTAAAACATTGTGTCCCTTGTCTCCTGTTACCATCCGCCTAGACGCACAGTTCGGGACCCCCTACCCGAGATCCGCCGGTTTTGACACCGACAGTCATCCTTACCAGCGTCCCGGGAGCAACGCTCTTTTTGAAACACAAATCCGAACACACAAAATGAATGAGCAAAGTTCATGGCAATAATCAGAGATTTTGTGGGACGTGAGCAAGCGATGCTGACCAAAATATATGTGCACACACAAAATAGTAGGAGTACTCGGCAATGCAGGCAAATGAAATGCAAGATTCAGTGACAGGGTCGCGCTAATGCGTTAACCAAAGGAAATATAATCCTAAGTTATAGTTGAGTAGGATGTTAATTTCTACAAGTTCACATCAGCAGGGCATGACATATAGAAGCCCTTGTTTAGCAGCACATCACAGGCTCCATGCACAATATAAAGAATGGAATAATCATCCATTTGTGCATCTTAGCAACCCACACCTAACTATTGATACCTGTGGAGCAACCAGTGAGATCCGTCAAACAACTTCTGTATGATTAGTGGTCAAAATATATTATTAAGTTTTTAGCTACATCTCCTTAGGGAGGGGTCATATCCCCCCCCCCGTCCCGTGATAAAACACGAGTGGTTCAGGTCCATTAGCACATCCTAGGTTATCATTTCTTGTGAAACCTTCTTTCCTATCACGGGTAGCTGAGTGGCTCTTGCAGCAACAAAGCAGAACCATCTAGTGCTATTTACATGCCTACAACCTGACTTATTATCTGTACGCACGCAGACATCCTTACACAGATGCATAATTCAGAATGGAAATAGCTCAGAACCCAACAATTTAATTACCTAGGGCTCCCATGCAATCGCCGATGCCGACCACCGCCAGGCCGCCCAACAGGTTCGACGGAGGAGGGCCGTAGAAGAAGCAGGCGCAAAGGACGATGCAATAGATGATGGCGGCAAGGATGAGGTATCCCACAACCCCAATGTCCTGCATGTGAAAAATACATTAAACAATCAGCAAACTGGACACCATTAAATGACCAACAACCCCAATGATGGCGGTACGAGTACGTTCAAATTCATCTCAAAACATAGATGCAACAACACACGAGATCGTAGAACCTGCAAAATAAATGGGGAAAGATATTAGTCAGTTAATTTCAGACTACAACAAGTGAAGGCAGCTGCTCTTCTTTCTCTAAGACAAGAAACTAGTCAATTAATTTCAGCCTGCAACAAGTGGTACACTATAAGATTGGCCTACACATGCAATATCCCGCAGGTTTTGCGCCCAAGTAAAGACCCTAAATTTTGACTTGGCACCTAAAGTAAACCTGCATTAGCCTTAGGGAGGGGGCACCCCCCCCCTGTCCCGTCACGGTAGAGATAAAACACGAGTGGTTCAGATAACTCCATTAGCACATCGAAGCTTATCATTTTCTTGTGAAACTTTTTTTCCTATCACGGGTAGCTGAGTGGCTCTTGCAGTAACAGAGCAGAACCATCTAGTGCTATTTACATGCCTACAACCTGACTTATTATCTGTATGCACGCACACATCCTTACACACATGCATAATTCGGAACAGAAATAGCTCAGAACCCAACAATTTAATTACCTAGGGTCCCCTGCAATCACTGCCGTGTCTCCCACCTAGTCCTCACCCAGGATGATGTTGACGACCGGCAGGCCGCCCAGCAGGTTCGGCGAAGGAGGACCGTAGAAGAGGCAGACACAAAGGATGATGCAGTAGATGATGCCAGTGATGGTGGTGGTGGCGAAGGTGGCAAGGATGCGGTATCACACAACCCCAATGTCCTACAAGTGAAAAATAAATTAAACGATCATCAAACCAAACACCATTAAATGACCAGCAAACCAAACACCATGGCGGTACAAGTGCGTTAAAAACTTAAAATGCATCTCAGAACAGAGGTACAGCAATGCACAAGATCGTAGGACCTGCGAAATAAATGGGAAAAGATGTTAGTCAGTTAATTTGAGACTACAGCAAGTGATGGTAGATTTGATGGCGGCTGTTCTTCTTTTTACATAAGATACTAGTCAAAAAATGTCAGCTTGCAACAAGTGACAAAATGGTTGACCTACACATGCAATACCCTGCTGATTTTGCACGCAAGCAAAGACCCTAAGATTTTGACATGGTACCTAAAGTAAACTTGCATTAGCCTGGGGGGTGGGGAGCTGAGTCGGATGAACATGTAGTATAGACACTATGCAGACCGCACGGGCAGCACGATATACTGGAAGAGGTTACCGAGCGTCATTCAACTATGCATTGGCCTAGGAGCAGCTATGACCGAACGTACGGGGATCTTCTTGTTCGGCCTTCGGATCTTCTTGCACAAGGAACGGAAGGGACCTTGCACGGAGATATGGAAAGTGAAGCCGACTGATGAACGAGTGTTCAGCTTTCCATTTTTTGGATCAGGAAAAGTAGTGGCTACGCCTAAGTTTGATCGAGTTAGTGGGTGACAATCATACCCTATCCAGCCCACGGCCGGCCAGCGACAGTGGGTGGCCATTTGAAATGAGTTTGAATGTGGATTCCACTCCATGCGCGCGTGCACACACACACACACACACACACACATATCTATAATCAATTCTATATATATACGAGAAGAAAGAATAATGTGGTGCTACTTTAGGATCTTGAATGAAGAGACCAAAGGATCTTGAAACCATCATTTGATCAAAGCCATCTCGGTCATTTGCTTTTGCTAGCAAGAGTGAACTGCCGCATTTAAAAGAAATCTTGATTTTGAGTACAGTGTAGTACGTCTAAAGACTAGAGATATCTTACTGCAACGGCTCTCTCGCTGTGTTTGATGAATTTTTGTATGCAATAAGTTTAAGTTATTTGTGTGAGCCGTGGTGGATTGGTAGGCTAATAAAACATGAGCGGATATGTGAGAAAACATAACTTTGATTTAGCAAAGTGCTACCCTATGAAGCATGGGTCCCACACACTGCAAAAATTCATAAAAGAATAAATATATTCAATATTGAACCCTATTTGTAGAATTCTGCGTAGCCTTTGAATCAAGAGAAATGGAGATAATAAAGAATGAAGGCCGCTCTTTCGGTCTAGCGACGGCGGTTTTTGATGATATATATCACCTGCGTGTGATTTCTCGTTTTTTCTTTAGCATGCCCATGATTTAGCCAAACTAATTAATTAGAAGTAAGGTGTGTGCGAGGTGGATGAAAGATCCAACCTTGCAATAAAAAGTACTTTGATGTCAAAAAGAGAAATAGTTGCTAAAAGAGAGTGATACGTGTAGGCAAAGCTATTGCAATATGCGATTATCGTGCAGGCTTGCAGCCATGTATATTCTTCACTAAATATATTCATGTTTCTTGTTCAGAATGTGATGCTCCAGTTCAGATAATCAGTAGTGCATATTTTGGCTGATATTTCTACTACAGAGCACTTGGTGGCGATGGATAAGTGTCGGACGGGTTGGGTTTCTTGTTTGAAATATCATAGCCTTTAAGAAGTGTTTAACATATTTTTAAAATATTACTATAATTTTGAAATCTGTTCACATGTTTCAAAAATGTTCGTTCAATTTTAGAAGTGTCCGCACATCTATGTCCCGCTGGGACTGGCACCCTCGCGCCAGGGCGCAAACCCGATCTAGTTCTTCACTAATGCATACGAGGTGTACCCCAACTCACGGGGACACGATCAGCCAAGATCCACATGGCATGGAGATGGATTCCTCACTTTTGGGTGACTTGCTGATGCCATTAGCTATGAGCGTACAGTTTAGATATATACTAGATCACTGATGGCGTGCATTACCAATGGAATGATAGAATTTTTGTGAATAGCTATAAAGAACATAGCAATTAATCCATCACACGATCAGCCAAGGAATATTTAGGTTTTGGGTTTCGCTGCGTGTGAAGTTATTAATCCGCTATGTTTTTCGTTCTTTGAGGGGATTTAAGGATTTAAGAAATTTAGGGTCCTTTTATAGCTAGTTCACATAGCAATCCATCCATCTAGCTCACATGCTGGAGTTAATTCCTTTTTTAAAAGAAATTCATTGTCCTTTTCTAGCTAACTCACGTATCAATTCATCCATCCTTCATCCAGCTTAATTTATGCATCCTTCATCCAGTTTACTATATGTAGTTTCACACGTATATAAAATTGGTACGATTGTATATAAAAGAGCAATACGGGACTATTAAAAAATGACTTAATGGCCAGCACAAATATTTACGAACATATGCAGCGTCAGATTCGAAATACTTTTTTGATTTTTTCAAATAGTTAAAATCTTAATGTTTTTCGAAAAAAAATATATATGAAAAAACTAAAAAAATAAAAATAAACTTGAAAGGCAAAAAATAAAAAGAAAAAGGAACAGAAAAGGAAAAATAGAAAAGAACACAGAAAAATGAAAGTTTTAAATATTTTCTGAAAATTAGGAACATTTTCCAAAATACAAGCTTCTTCAAAATCCTGAACAATTTTGGAAGACATAAATATTTTTTTCTGTTTGAACAAATTTTGGAATGAAAAAAAAAATAAAGTTCCAAACAGTTTTCCAAATGAAAACAAAATTTGGGAATTCAGAACATGTTTCGAAAATTTGAACAAAAAAATAAATTCTGAACATTTAAAAAAAACTCAAATAAGAAATAAAGGTTAAAAAATTAAACTTGAAAGAAGAAAAATAGGAAAGAAAAGGACAAAGAAACTGAAAAATAAAGTTTTGCCAGCTGGGGGAAGCTCCAACTATTTATCGCCGTTTGCAGGAAATAGAGTTTTGCCAGCTGCGTGGGCAGGAAAATTAGTGGGCTCGCCTCGCTGGGCCATAGCATGCGCCGCCTATGTATGAAATTATGGGCAAACCGTTTTTCGATGCACACAAATTTAATACCACCTCAGATAAAAAAAATCTTTTCAACAATGAACGGTTGAAAAAAAAATCAAAGAAACGCACCTTGCTTTATTAGTAATGAGGTATAGGTAGATATCGACGGACGTTTGTGTATAAAAGTGGAAATACCAATTTTTATGTATAGAAAAAATACCAATATGTACCCCCATCTGTTGCAGTTTTTTTGTCTGATTGGTGACTAACTTGCATTCATTACATACCAATTGAAAAACATTTTCTCAGCCAGAAGCCAGGCAAAAGTGGACACACTGCACTGAACGTTTGGACTGATCATTATATTAGAACATTCAGAGGGAAAACAAACATACAGCACAGAGAGACATGGCTAGTGTGATGGGAAGAGACCACACAAAGGAAAAGGTACAGTGAGTCAGTGACCCTAGTATAAACCAAGTAAATTGTGCATACAAATCTTGATTCATGAACTAAGTTTTTTTGTCCAAAGTATGCATTGGGAGAGAAAAGTAAACTTTCCAAATCATACACTGGAAGAAAAATATAAGATGTCTCTGCATAGTTGGTGTGCTACAGAAAAGAATAAATATTGAAAAAGACAACTCACAACAACACCTTGCATTGTCCTGTTGACATGGTGAGCATTTTATAGCTAGAACATGACAGTGCAAACTTCACATTTTTCATATGAATAAAATCGGGCTCAACCTGAATCTAAAATAAGCAGCAGGTCAAGAGGGCCATTGAAATGCATAGTGTTGTTCAGCTTCAGTAAGCAACAGAAGAAAAATAGATTAGTTCCAGCTCCGTGCGTTTAGATTAAAATGCATTGTGCCATTCCTTGCGTTTTTCACCCTTAAGGCTTAGTTCCCACTCCTATAAAAAAAGGTTAGTTCCAACTCTTACCTCTGGACTGCTCTCTGCTGTGTGCCTCAAGCTGTATATGTATTTTACTCCTGAAGCAACATTTGAGGTCCAAGGCCAAAAGAAATAGGAAACAAACCAATCACTGCCTCAAAAGTGAAATATTTTCTTAGGAAACGAAAGTAAATTCTTAGGAAGCCAGGTTGCATTACTTAATCCTCGTTAACAATGAAAAACTACAACCAGTCAACAATTAACCCATCGGATAAAGAGTTAACTGTTTAAATTAATGACCTAATCAGGAGCGATGATGTAAACAAACGAACATTATAAAATTATTAGAACGTCCAAGGAGATAGTGAATTGGATAACTTTCAGAAACTTAGTCGGACAATCCCACCTCAGAGGGAGTATGTACTACCTTCTAATTTCCTGAAATATGACATACAGATTGCAGCAGAAACTATCTCTCGTCGTTACACGTTTCAGAAGAAACAAAGGAACAGTCTTCTATAAATTGGGCCACCAGTAATTGTTGTTGCTACTTTACTAGCTTCCAAGGACCCATGAGCGATGGCCATCACAAATAAAAAACATACTGCATCGTCAGGTTTAAAATATTTTTCGATTTTCCTGAATTTTTCAAATAATAATACTAATGAATTTCCAAATATTCTTAGAAACATGAACAATTTCTGAAATCCTGAACAGATTTCTAAAATGCGAATACTTTTTCAAAAAAATTGTACTATTTTGGAAAAATGCAAACAAATTTGAAACGCAAACATTTTTTTTCAATTTCACAAATATATTTTGAAAACATGAACCTTTCTATAAAAAATACATGCATTTTTTGAATTTGTGAATAATTTTTGAAAATGGGAACATGTTTTGAACATTCAGAACAATTTTCTAAATGTGTATTTTTTAAACTTGAATATTATTTTTAATTGGTGAACATTTCACTAAAACAAGAATATTTTTCGAATTTGGAGAATTTCTAAAATCTAAATTTTTTAAAAAATATTGAATACTTTTGGAAAAACAAACATTTTTTAATAAAATGGGATCAATTTTTTTTATTTTAAGAAACTGAGTGTCTTTTTCCAGCTAGCTCACGTACCAATCCTTCGTTCAGCTTAGTCCATCCATCCTTCAGCCAGCTTATTACTACATGTAGTCTCGCACACGTATATAAATTGGTATAACTGTATGTAAAGGAGCAATGTGGGAGTATTTTAAATATTTGCACTTTGAATTTCTAAACTAATTCCACTTTACGCTACTAGAATCTGGTACCACTTTACACTACTAGAATATGGATTTGTGCCGAGTTTTGAAACTTTGCTGAGTTTTTTTCCTGTCGAACACTCGACAAAGTTTCTATCTACCGAGTTTGATTTAAAACTGGACTCGACAATGATAAGCAACTCGACAAACTTCATCATTTGCCTAGTCCCAACGAAAAACGACTCGGCGAGCAAAATAAACTCGGCAGAATCTCAAGTTTGTCGAGTTCCTGACAGAAAAAAAATCGACAAAGCCTGACAGCTAGGCCTCCCTGTTGAGCAGGCGACGAAGCTGTGACGACCGATTTTATTTGCCGAGATTCGGCTAACGGAGACTCGCAAACATTTTCTCTTTCCTATTTAAAAAAAGGAACTCCAGGGGTCACAGCTTTGCCGAGTTTCGGCTAGAAGAGACTCGGCAATACTTTTCTTTTTAAAATCTTTTTTATATGGAATTCCAGAGGTCATGGCATTGTTGAGTGACCGCTAGAATGAACTCCGCAAATATCCTTGAGTTTAAGGCAGGATTTAATCTATAATACTTAAATAGTTCATCCCCACTACCTTATTTCTCTTGACATGCAGCCTATCTAACTCAGCAATCTGCCACGTCAGCAACATCGAGACTCACAGACAAAAAAGAAGCCCAGTTATCAGCATCGGTTTCTCTTTGGTTCTTTTATTGAACATCAGTACAGACACAAACGCTCATATACACGCGCATACACTCACCCATATGAATGCACACACACACCCTACCTCTATGAGCACCTCTGAATAAATGCGAGCACCAGGATTTGAACCCTGGTGGGCCGGGGATACCACAGTCCCTCTAACCATCCAACCACATGCATGTTGGTTCGCTTTTCTCTTCCGTTCTAACCGGCCTATATTCAATCCCCCAGCTCTCCCCACCGATGTCTGTCCTCCCGTACGTCTCCTTCCAACCCGTCCGCACATCTATCTGCTTTCTCAAAAAAAAATCTATCTGCTTTCTCCTCTGACGTCCTCCACCCCATCTGCTTCCCCCATCGCCGCCTCATCCGCGCTCGACGACCAGCACCAACGAGGCACGTGCTTCGCCTCCTCCAGATCTGCAAGGCGAGGCGGAAGGAAAGAGGACATGGATGATTCGAGGCGCCTTGACAAGCGAGGGCACTACAAGTCACCAGAAGAAGCTCCTCCCACGACCCCTCGCCGTCGGGCTCGACCAGAAGGGGCTCTCTGAATACATGGAAATTGACCACCAAGTGTAGGCTATGGTTATTCCATCTCAAACCCCTAAATTTATGCAGTTTCCTTTCTTCATGTGCATGTCAAGAAAAAAAAGTATCAGTATAGAATTCTCATGTACAGGTTCAATTGTTTTCATCGAAGTTGTTAGGATTTACTAGGAGGAAGCGAACAATTTTTCCCGTCCACACCTAATTGACTACAATTTCGAATTAATTTTTGTTTTTGCACCAATTCGAAACTGCAGGACGCATATTCAACTTAAATAGTGAACGATATTAGTTTTCATGATGATGCATGAGCCAGTACATCGCTCATCTTGATCTTTTATTTGGATATAACTACCTTTTCCGTGAAATTCTACTTCTCTCCATGTTGTTTGCAGGCTAGCTATTGTTGCAGATCCTACCAGGATAACTACACTTTCATGGAACTGTACTTCTCTCCATGTTGGTTGCAGGCAAGACATTGTTGCAGATCCAATAGAAATTAAATTAACATCTTTGTTCTACACATGTTCCCTATGGAATGCCTTCTGGTTGTACGTGGCATGGGCAAAATTTGGATTCCGTAATTAATCGAATATATGAATGTTTACGGCACATGTAATTGTCTGCACACAAGGATCAGCTGCAGATAAGAATGATGGAAGTATGAGGTATGTTCTCCCATTTAAAAAAATATATAGGTTCTATTGGGACAGCTAGAGCGATGTCATTTTTGTTTACAATGTCTGACACGTTATCATGACTTGTGACTGTATGCTCATCTAATATTTGGTGCATTTACCTACGATTAGTAAGATGTTGAGTCTTCCTAAAATAATCTCAGATGTACCTTTGCAGGTTCTTTTTTACGATCCAAATGAGAGATTCGACAAGAACTGATATGTCCCAATTCGAGAGGTTTCTTCATCGGTTTTGTGAAAAATACAGTATTTAATATCTGTTTGTCTTGGTTATGATTTCAACCAATTTATCATCTATCAATCTCTGTTCCAAAAGCTACCACACTTTGCCTTGAAAAGGAACAATTGTACTTGATGACAACAATTGACGTCCTGGCATCGAACAAATGTTATTTAATTTTCTGTTCACTTTTGTCAACTATCTTCAGAATTGCACACTCGCCTTATTGATCTTTTTATTTCCATAGATGATATGTTTGTGAGCATGTTTAATCATTGTTTTGCTGACCCATTGGTCCATATGTTTTGTTGATCGACTGAGCCCAAGTCCATTGCTTGCTTTGAATTTAGACTTGATAAGTTATGAAAGCAGACAGGTTGTACTTACTCAATGCAAACAGAAAGTCCACTCCCATAATTCAAAGGAAAAAAAAGGACTAGAATACGTCTTAGTATGGAGGCACTGTTCCATTCCATGCTTTGGTATTCTGATGCACTGTTTAGTCCGATTCACACAAGCATTGATCATACAACAGGATGGAATGTTGATATCTATACCAAGGCCAGGCATCCACAAGACCAAGTCTGCTACTACCAGTTGAGAAACTATTCTCTTTGTTGTAACATTGTTGTCCTCGAGTTTTGAGTGAATATTTGGGGTTCTATTTAGTTCCTATGATACTTTTAATGCCAACAAATAGATCCCGCAGCAAAGCGCGGGTAGACATGATTTAATAAAATATTTATTTATATAATCACATTAATATAGGTTGCAAGCTAACATACTAAAATATTTATAATTTATTATTATAACGCTTTAGAAGGCCTTGAGTATTTTTGGACGTCCACGCCCTCATGTACGACAAAAGAAATCTCACGTTGAGCAGCCCTGGTTTATGATGGTCGAAGAAAAATAGAACAACTCTACGTTGTTATCTCATGCTGCAGGTGTTTTCTTTTTGACAAACATCTGTAACTTTATTCATATTCACAACAATTACAGAGACTAATTGCGTCCACCCCACTTAATCATTTTAGCGGGAACCCGTTGGACAACACAAAAAATATAAGTGGGCTCCCATTTAGGCCGCTGGAACCACCTCACCATTTTCACAGTTTTCCCAAAAAAAAGACAAACCAACGACCGCGCTGTGAGCTCTCGCGGGGAAAGGGTTCGAGCCGCCGCCCCTCGGCCTGGCCGCCGGCGGCGCGCTGCTCCTCCGGCCACCCCTCTTCTCCCTCGCCGTTCGTCGCCCCTCTTCTCCCTCACCGTTCGCCGCCCCTGAGTAGCATGCAGCTCGCCGGACCATGCGCCGCCCCTTGAGCAGCGCTTAGCTCGCCGGACCGATTCGTGCCAGCCCCGCCCACCTGAGCTCCGCCTCTGCAAGTGTCGACTCCCCTCCAACGTCCTCTCCTCCATCCAAGATTTGGTGGTTCGACTCATATCCTAGTGAGTTTGCGTTTGCACAGTGCATCAGTGTAAAATGCTATATGCAAGGAAGGTGAATTGAATCCTCTGTTTTATTTATTAAAAAAGAATGTTCTATTGTTTCTTACAAAAAAATGCTATTCTAGTTCGACATTTTACAAGTGCTAAAATATGCTTGTAAACCATAGACAAATCAACAAACAATTTACAGAAAATTGTTTCAGAAAATAATACCACCTCACTTTAGTCTTTCTTTAGTTTCAGAAAATTGTTTTAGAATGCTCATGAGAAGATATACTTTGGCTTAATTTTTCTGTGTAATAAGTAGGTTAACAAAACAATCTACAAGCTTGACAACAGTCTTTTAATTTGTGTCACAGATTACCATTTTCTGTTCAAATCAAGTTTGACATAACCCAAATTGAAGTATAACACAGCTGGAATCGTCTCATAGAAAGTCCGGTAACACTAATACTACTGCTACTACACCGGAGCAAAACAGATTGCAGAAATAACACATCCACCTCTTTTCTTCTCAACTTCACTTTTGCTTCTTGGGCATGCTGTAACCACAAAACACAGGCTCTTCGGCATGGTCGAGTCGATGCAGTTGGCTTGATCAAAGTAAAGACATTTTTTGTAAATATACTTTTTTTTGTAGGGACGTCCTCTGCCCCGCCGACCTGATGCTTGTTGCACTAGTTATACATATGCTTGTTCTACATATTAGTTGTACTTCTTTTGCAGATGCTTGTTACAATTTTGAAAACCTGTTACTCTTTAATGTACTAGGACGCGATGGTCAGATCGCCGCCAGCCCCTATCCTGACCCCAAGGACGCAGGCAGCGTCAATCCTGACGCCCAGGTCGCCCCCACCCCCAACCTCGACGCCCATGCCCTGGGCAACAGGTACATCCAATCGCTGGTACATTTGTTGTCTGAAGGTCCAAAGTTTTTGAATCTAACTGAAGCCAAAGCTTTGTGATTTATCTAACTGAAGATCCAAAGCTTTGTAGTTAAAATGATAATTAGGTGGTACAAGGAAACAGGGCAGCCTGCAGCATGTTACATGTTCAGATTGAGTGTTCCTCTGAATAATACTAGTACTCCCTCCGTCCCAAAATTCTTATCTTAGATTTCTCTAAATACGGACGTACCAAGTCACGTTTTAGTATTAGATACATCCGTATCTAGACAAATTTAAGACAAGAATTTTGGGACGAAGGGAGTATTAGACAAGGACAGATTTCACTACATGTTAGTACTTGAGTGTTTGAAACGGCCAACGAGTACTACTGTTTCACATGCGTTCAGGTGGATACTGAAATGTGCTCTCGTCCGCTGTTTTGCTAGGCCTTTTTTTGTTCTCTTTCTTACTGCAGTCGTTGATAAGATAATTTACAAGTACCTCAGCATGCTTTTCAGGGGCTCATAGATATATACTGATATAGGATGCGGATTTTTAGAGCACCCGCTCATAGATATATACTGATATACTGATATAGTGTACTGATATATACTGATATAAGATGCGGACTTTTGCTAGGCCTTTTTTCTCACAATGTATTATTAAAGTCTATCGTACAAGATGTTCCAATTCTCCTTAATTATTTTTACTTACAAGTACCGGACTGTTCTTACAACGAAGACCATAGTTTGGGGGCAGAAAAGTGTTTATTTTCCTAGGTAGCAGCTTACAACTAGCTTGTTCATCCATTGAATAAATAGCTGTTGTCCATCTTGGTTGATGTGATTTTACTGCAGGAGTGAGCTTAGCAAGAGAGTGAATACTTTCTTGTTTTTCTGCTGCCTTTTCTTGTCCATCTTCTTATTCTTAATATACTATAATATTAGCTTTTCTTGATAAGAAAATAACACTCTACTTGATTGTATACTTGCAGGGCTCTTCAAAATGCATTCCAGAGGATTCAACATCTTGGAGATATTCGAAACGGGAAGAGAAAAAATGGCTCATGTCGACCGTATTTAGAGCATGTGGCCTTCTGATGTGTTCACAAATTTTCTGTCATGTGGTGTTTATTAATGAAGTGATGTTCACTTCTGAAGCAAAAATGGTGTTGCAGTCTGGTTGCATGTAGCCTGAACCAAAGCTATATTATTTTCAGGTAATTTCTAACTTGCAACTACAATTCACATATGCATATATGTTGTATACAGCCACGGTTCATATATGCATGTTGGGTACACCCTCTGTTTCTATTTAGACGTACTTTGTGAGTAGAATCTATTTTGTCTATCTGCACATATACATTACATATCCACATGTTGTATACCTTTGGGAAGTGGGATCCACTTGATCCCACTTAACCCACATACTGGGTTGTTGGTTATAACCCACCAAAAC
Organism: Triticum dicoccoides; assembly: GCF_002162155.2. NCBI lineage: Eukaryota > Viridiplantae > Streptophyta > Magnoliopsida > Poales > Poaceae > Triticum > Triticum dicoccoides. Next base: position 668,400,310 of record NC_041381.1, read on the forward strand.
GTGTTGGGATTAAGTGAGATGTGGTGGGACTCCCGCTATCAGTACCACCTGCAGCCAGATTGTTATCCATCACCGCCACAAAAAAAGAACAACCAATTCTCTTTGGACCGTAGCTTCAAACAAAATCACCCTGTCAAAAAAAAGATGAAGAACAAAAAGCATAAACTCAGAAAAGACATACTAGAAATCCGACTTGCAGAGAAAAAAAATACACAAAACAAAAAAGGGAGGATGAGGCCAATAACTACTACCTCCGCACCAAAATATAAGATGTTTTTTATTTTGCATAAGGCATACAAACATCTTATAGTTTGTTATGGATGAAGTAGCTACCTAGCCTACCTACTAGGAACACAAAAATACATTAGATCCCCTTCGTCGGTTAGTGTGCACCAAAAGATGAGGTTTTTCAGTTCTACAATGTGTGCACCGAAGGATGAGGTTTTTTCAGTTCTACAAATTGAAACCTAACCGCATACAAATTACTGATAATGAGTACCCCACATAACACATAATATGAAGGGGAAAACATAGCTAAATGCACAACCCAGTATACAAATTACTGATAATGAGTACCCCACATACAAATTACTTGGGCAAAAAAATTGAGCTCCACGGGTATGCTGAACTATGAGTCAAGACGATACTGTGAAATTAGTGCAAGCATGATGAAGCAATCCCCCACACAAGCAAAAGGATCTAACGAGCGGCGACTAAACGGATGCAGGGAATGAAACCAAAAATATTGTCTGAGAAAATACTCAGATGAGAGCTGTGGGGGTTGGGGGAAATAGCTCGTTGTACCTCCAGCCCGGCCGGCGCCGACGACCAACTCCGACCTCATTGGCGAAACGTCTGGTGGCGGGAAGAAAAAACTCCGCCGACTCCTCTCCGTACCACTCTCTCTACTTCCTCCTGCTGCTCCGCGACAACTAGCCTTCCTCTTCCTAGGGCCGCTCACCGGCATCTTCCCGCTCTTTATAACATCACACCAGCCCCTCGCCGCTACTCGCCAGCGACTGTGACTCCCTCCGCCGCCTCCGACCATCCCTTCTCCATTGCAGAAATGATTTCTTCACACGGGTGGCCGACCGGTGGCCGACCAACCACCTTGGTCAAAATGGATACGGGTACGGACCAACACCCGCTATGCCCGGTCCATTAGCCCAAAAACCGACGGAAGCCCGACACGCGCCACATGAGACAAACAGAGCGAGCAAGGCAAAGATTCGTGGCTAATTTTTTTTAAATAATATATTTTCTTTATTAATTTGCACAAATATTACACCGATATTTTTATTTTCAAAATAATATCCAATCAGCCAGCAGCAAGCCGATTGGCCCTAGTCGGCCAACCGCAGACTGATTGGCCTCCTGTCGGCTTACAGATGGCTGATAGGCCAGTCGGCCAGGAGGTGGTGAACCTGTCGGCCAGCTGTGGGCTGATTGGATCCTGTCGGCCAACTGTTAGCTGATTGAATTATTTTTTTGTTGTTCCATTAATATTCCGTAATAGTTCGTACTATATGTGGATGTGAAATATTTAGGTGTGTTAGTATTTGAAGTTGCTCCGGCAATATCCGAAATATATGTAGATGTCAAACATTTAAATCTGTCAATATTTGTAGTTGCTCCCGCAAATATTCGTAATATATTTGTACTCTGTGAAATTGTTTTGTTGCTCCGTCAATATTTCATAATAATCCGTACTATATGTGGATGTGAAATATTTAGGTGTCTCAGTATTTGAAGTTGTTCCGGCAATATCCGAAATATATGTAGATGTCAAACATTTAAATCTATCAATATTTGTAGTTGCTCCCGCAAATATTCGTAAGATATTTATACTTCTATGAATTTTTTTAGTTGCTCCGTCAATATTTCGTAATAATCCATACTATATGTGGATGTGAAATATTTAGGTGTGTTAGTATTTGAAGTTGCTCCGGCAATATCCAAAATATATGTAGATGTCAAACATTTAAATCTATCAATATTTGTAGTTGCTCCCGCAAATATTCGTAAGATATTTGTACGTGTGTGAAATTTTTTAGTTGCTCCATCAATATTTCGTAATAATACGTGGATGTGAAATATTTAGGTGTGTCAGTATTTGTAGTTGCTCCCGCAAATATTCATAATATTTTTGTAGGCGTGTGAATTTTTGTAGACCATTAATATTTCGTAATATATATACATGTCGAATATTTAGTAGTGCGGATATTTTAAGTTGCTGCTTAATACTTGTCTGCCGTTGTTGAAAAAAATATTATGTAAGCCGAGACATAGGCTGACAGGACCCAATCAGCCTACAGCTAGCTGACAGGGTGATGAGACCAATCAGCCTGCTGCTAGCTGACTAGGCCAATCGGATTGCTGCTAGCTGATAGAATTTTATTTTTGAAATTAAAAATATCAGCGTAATATTTGTGCAAATTAATTAAAAAATGTATTATTTTAAAAAAATAGCAGATTCGTGTACATCCGACGGCCATAAAAAACGGCCTGAAGTGAAAATAAAAAAAGCCGTCTGATTCTTTTTTCAGGGTGGGAAACGTCTGAAATTCATGCGTGGATAAATGAAATATTCTCTGAAACGAGGTGCGGGCTACTACTTGCTCTGAACTTCGCATTCAAACAGGCGCAAGGAAAATGGCCGCGTCATCTCTCCGCGGCGGCGGCGGCGCCGCCGCCGGCGCCGTAGTCCGTGGCCGCGGACACGTCAGCCTGTCCCTCCTGGCGGACCGCTGCTCCACCCTCCGCGGCCTGACCGTCGTCCACGCGGCCATGCTCGTCTCCGGCCGCATCGCCGACGACGCCTTCGCGGCTTCCCGCCTCCTGGACGCCTACGCCTCGCTCTCCCCTCCGGCCGCCGTGCTCCGCCTCCTCTCCTCCCTCCCTTACGCCCCCAACTCATTCATGCTCAACACCTCCCTCCGCGCCCTCGCCTCCTCCCCCGACCCCGCCTCCGCCCTCGCCTTCTTCTCCCACCTCCGCCACTCCGCCGGCTCCTCCTACTCCCCCGGCAGGCACACCTTCCCCTTCCTCCTCAAGGCCTCCGCTCGCCTCCCTCTTCCCGTCTCCACGCAGATCCACGCGCTCGCCGTCAAGCACGGGCTCGACCGTGATACCTACGTTGCCAACGGCCTTGTCCGCGCCTACTCGGCGGCTGGACTCATTGGTGTCGCGCGGAAGGTGTTCGACGAATTGCCTGTTCGAAGCGTGGTGGTGTATACCACCATGGTATCGGGCTATGCGCAGAACGGGAGGTACCAGGACGCCGTGGGAGCCTTTGATGAGATGCTCAACGAGGGGTTCGAGCCCGGCGCCGTGGTGCTGGCATCCGCGCTATCGGCCTGCGCACGGTCGGGCGGGCTCGTGATGGGGCGGCGTGTTCATGATATCATGGAGAGGAGGGGGATGGCTGCGCCTGTGGGGGTGATCCTTGGCACGGCATTAGTCGACATGTATGCAAAGAATGGGGCGATCAAGGAGGCGGTAACGGTGTTTAAGGGGATGCCTGAGCGGCATACAGCAACATGGAATGCCCTGATCTCAGCGTTGGCACACCATGGGCATGGCAAGGACGCACTGGCGATGTTCCAGCAGATGCGCCGTGAGGGCGTGCCGCCAAATGCAATCACACTTGTCGGGGTTCTGTCAGCGTACTGTCACACAGGGCTGCTCGATGAGGCCCGCAGAGTTTTCGCATCTATGGAGGACTTTGGGGTGACTCCGAGCATCCAACACTATGGGTGCATGGTCGATCTCCTCGGCCGGAGTGGACTCCTATCGGAGGCTGAAGAGATGATACGTGGGATGACATGCAAGGCAGACACTATGATCTGGGGGGCTCTGCTTACAGCCTGCAAGAACCATGGCGACATTGATGTCGCGGAACGGGCTGTGCAAGAGATGCTGAAACTGGACCCCAACAACCATGGCGTGTATGTGGTGCTGTCCAACATATATGCAGATGCTGACAGGTGGCAGGACGTGGATAGGCTGAGGAATGTGATGAAGGGTGCACGGTTGTCAAAGATCCCTGGGTCGAGTGCCGTTGGTGGCTGTGGCAACGGCTGACCATGGCAGTGACGGAAGACGTGTGGGCTTCATTGCAGCTCAGTGCTCATCAGGAAGTTGCTTGCTGTTCATGAACAGATTGACTGCCAGTATTTTATCAACATCGTGAACTCAACCAACTTTTGCATCAGGGGGCTAGCAATACTAATTCTTTTTGGTGAGATACAGATGAGTTGCTCACCGTTGGGACCAAATTCAGCATTACAGCAGCAAGCCATCGCCTCATGCCACGAAAAATGGAACAGTGCATCAGAGAAGCCCCATAGAACTGCTTTTATTGCAAATAAGACCATCGTGAGTCACTAGATACACAATGATGGATAGTTTCTAGCACATCTTTTAATTTAATTAATTCCTTCCTTCCTACAATATGGCAATGTTCAGATCTTACCATGTCTCCATAAAGAACAAGACATGATGCAGGTTTATGTTTCCGTGTATTGGAACAATGAAGAGAACTATGAAGCTGTAGATGTATTTTTTTAGTTTCTTTTGCAGATTATTGGTTGATGCAATATTTAGTTTGTATTCTGATTGATTGTCTCCAAATGATGATAATATATTATGGGCCATATGTGAAGAACATCTTTTGCCCAGTTCGTATATTCTCATCTAGTGCATTCACCATTGTACTGGTATAGTTATTTGTTCAGATGTATGCATTTTGTTGGTGTGATCCAGCATTCCTTAAAAAGGGTACGTATAGTGTCCTGCCATGCTAGATATTTGAGGTTTGGCTTTAATAAAAAACTTGGTTCTTTTACGTCAATCTCAATTACACTACTTCTGTTGTATATCTGGACTCTTTTGGTCAATGCAGATGATGTAAGTCTGCACCATGACAGATACTTTGGCATTGTGCCGTATGAAAAACATGCTTCTTCCATCCGGAACATGTGTGGTTATATTCAGATCATCGCTGCTATTCATGTGCCTGTGTTGAATGGTGTACTTACACTCTTCCCCAAAGATGCCCCTGACAACAGGCATGCGCATATCATTGTCCCAGTAGGCTGGAGATCACAGTATACCTGCTCAGCTAAAGGTCCACGGTATTTTTCTCTTTGTGATGTGCATCAGCTAGATAACGTTGTACTTCTCTAACCCTCTTAACCTCCTGTTGCAGGACGCTGCGTTTGTATCTGCAGACGAAGTGCACCGGTTTTTTCACACTGCCAGGTGACAAAGTATCTATGGAAACCAACGATGTGCTGTTGTCTCTCACCCTGCCAGCTAACAAAAGGTTGGTGCTGTGGAAACATTTCCAGCTCTCCACAAGGTAATGTCACCATGGCAGCTCCTATGAAAAATATTCTGTGATAGGTGCTTCACTCTCAGTTACACTACTTCTGTTTTATATTTAGACTATTTCGTCATTAATGCAGCTGATTCAAGTCTGCACCATGATAGATACTTTGGCACTGCACCAAAGGAAAACATGCTTCTTCCATCCAGAGCCTGGGTGGTTATGTTCAGATCAACGCTGCCATTCATATGCTCGTTTTGAATGGTATATTTACACTCTTTTCCAAGATGCCCTCGACAACAGGCATGCGTAGATCATTGTTCCAGTTGGTTGGAGGATCACAGTGGACCTGTTCAAGTAACCAGCCGCCCACAGAATTTTTCTCTTTGTGATGTTCATCAACAAATAATGTTGTACCAAAGAAGTTCCATGGTTTGCCACCCTGCCGGCTCACAAAGTATCTATTGAAACCAAAGAAGTGCCGTTGTCTCTCACCCTGCCAGCTAAGAAAAGGTTGGTACTGTTCTCACGAAATAAGATAGATGTTGTTAGCCATGCTGACTGCGGATTTTTCTGCGTCATGGATTGCAGTCATAGATCTTGGCTCAGTAAACTGGCCTAGCAACAGTGAACAAATAGAAAACTTAGGTTGTTTTTCTGGTCCAGATTAGGTATATGTCGCATCAATGAAGTACTTTTGATTGATTGGTAACAAATTGTAACACATTAGGGATCAAGCATAAAAATACTTGGTAGCTTATAATAGGATGGGAGTACAAAAAGCACAATATCATTACACGGTTTCTTCATGGGTTTGCTTCTGTTCATGTTTCAGGATGCCTGCGTGATTGAGGAGCGCCAAAACATGAGCAAGGAATTCATCTCCTTGCGCAAGCCATTCCATGTGCACCTTGACACTGTCTGATGGCACAATATGGATGATGATCTCGACCCAGAATTCGGCCATCACCTTCCAGCGGAGAACATCATCTTCTATCTTCTCCTCCAGCTCTTTCCCCAGCTTCAAGCCTTTAACGAAGATGGTATCTAAAATGCTATTATTGGTGGAAGTGGAACTGAGGATTTGTATCCCCGGGGCTGTTGCTGCTTAATATGCGAATTGTGGTATCGTCACCGACTCACCGTCGTTGCTTCTGGAACCATGGAGGACAGTATCTTCATTGCTGATGCTTTTGGAATCATTGACGACCTAGAGCAATCTATCCCTACTCGGCCTTCGCCTACAAAGCATCTGTCTTGGTTCCCGTTGCAGGCAACTGAAGTGAAACAGTGTGTCCGTAGAGTTCCCAGGAAGCAAATCTGGGAGGAAGGACATCAAATGTGCACAATATCTGGATAAAAGTGACCGCAACTTGCTGGTAGTTATCTGTGTGGAGCTTTCTTTCCTTCAAAGACTCAGTGTTGCAGTATTCGAGGCCCCACTCCCCTGACTGGCTTCATTGCTAGCCTTGCCTCGCCCGACTCCCCTGGCATCCTTTGCTCGCCGCCACCACCGCTACCACCGGCGACCTCAAAGCCATCTGCGATGGAGAAGCTGGCAAGATACAGTGGCCGCCTCACTACCAAGCCCACTGCAGGTCTCCCGACGATGGACAAGGTCAAGCTTGTCTTGCTGAAGAAATCTGGCGAACCCATCGATGAATCAACTGCTGCCTCTGTTGCCCTGAAGAAGTACGGAGATTTGTACCAGCAGCCGGTCATGGTCCTGATGGACGCCACCAACCCTACTCGCAAGACGGGGAAGAAAGTTGATGCGACTGCGCCTTCAACCGAGGGTGCCCATCGGTGAACGACCTACTCATGAAGATCAAGGATGGGGCTGCTCTTTGGGCCGGTGCCGGTGTGTCATAGAGCCATCACCCCCAAAACGTGGGATGTCCACTGGTTCGCTCACGAACATTGTAACTGCCTCCTAGGAGGATTGGAACCCAAACACTCTCTTTCCACTGCAGTGAAACGCAAGCTCTCTCGCGTTTTCTCGAAAAAAAGAAAAGAAAGTTGATGCGCCTGATGGGGAAGAAGCTCTGCTTGGGGAGGCTCTGGCAGGGGCTTGATCGTCTGTCTCTGCTAGTCTCCAGCGCCCCCACTGTTACCTATGTTAGATCTTCCACTTCGTTATCAGCTGCCCTCTGTTGGCTGCTGTCTCTGTTCCTTGCTTCGTGCTGCTGCAGCTCTGTATGCTGTGTTTGTGTCTTCAGATACTGGTGTCTGTTCACTACTGTTTGCAATGCCGGCTATCCCTTGGGCTGTTTGTTTGCCATTCGCGAAGACTGTTGTCCAAGAGCCTTGCAACGCCCCCACCGCGATGATCCCTGCAATGTATATACACCTAAACCCTATCGGGGAGAAAATACACCTGGTCAAATGAGAGAGAATACCGTGCACACCAAAATTCACAGAATCCTCTTGAGAAAGGATTGGGGGATCAACCATCTGCAGTATCACCTAATTCCTGCTTCCACAACAATCTCTGGCCACTGACCCATTATTCTCCAGAAGATGCACATTGGGCAATACAGGGGATTCAGATTTGAGTCCTACTGGGCAAGTCTTAATGGTTTCAAAGATGTGGTCCAAAAGGCTTGGTGCAAGCCTGTTTTTTCAACTGACGCTGTCAAGAATCTGCATATCAAGCTATCTAGGACCACAAGAGTACTGAAGCAATGGTGTAACAGTCATGGACAAGAGCAGGGGTTTAAAGAGAAGCTTGCAACAGAGGTGATTTTCCAATTGGATCTTGCTCAGGAGGACAGGGAGTTGACTCATGTTGAAAGAGCAATTCGCACCACCCTCAAAAAACAGATTGCTTGGGCTTGCAGAAATTGACAGAGCTCGTTGGAGACAAAGATCAAGGGTTACCTGGATCAAATCTGGTGATGCTAATACCAGGTTATTCCACTTAAGGGCAAATGGGTGAAGGAGAAAAAAAATCACATGCCAGTGCTCTCCAATGACCATAGAATTCAGGTCAATGACCACCCTGAGAAAGCTCAAATTCTTCTGAACCATTTCAGCTCTCTCCTGGGTGAACCTACTCCAAGTGTGTTGGGCCTCAGTCTGGACTCTCTACAACCTCCCACTGCTAATCTGTTGCACCTAATGAGTTCTCCATGGATGAACTTAAGTCTACCATTTTTGCTTTGCCCGCTGAGAAAGCTCCTGGACCTGACGGCTGCATTGGGATTTTTATAAGATCTGCTCTACTATTGTCGGCATGGATCTGTTGAACGCTATTAACCAGTTGAGATTGCTCCAAGGTGATCACCGACACTTATTAAACTCCGCAAACACTGCCCTCATCCCAAAGAAGGGGGCATCTGTCTCTGCTGCTGATTACAGCCCATAAGCCTCATGCATAGCGTGGCTAAGATCCTAGGGAAGATGATTGCCACCAGGCCTGCTCTTGCCTTGCAATCTCTGGTGTCAAGCTGTCAAAGCGCATTTATCAAGAAGATATATATTCAAGACAACTTCCTGTTTTGTAAGAAACATTGTAAAGGAAGCCCACTGCAAGAAGAAACCCCTGCCGTTCCTCAAACTCGTCTTTGCCAAGGCTTTTGATAATGTTCATTGAGATTATCTCCTTAACCTGCTTTAGGCCTTTAGTTTCAGTGCTAGATGGAGGGATCTGAACTCCTCGCCTGCTACTTACACCTCTGGAGTGAACCTTAATGGAACCCCTGGGAAACCTTTCCATCACAGACGTGGGCTGCGACAGGGAGATCCGCTTGCCCCAATGCTCCTCATTCTAGCCCTCGAGCCACTGCAGTGAATCTTTGCCAAGGCTACTGAATGTAGACTTCTTTTGCCCGTCATGCATACAACATCGAAGATGATAGCCAGTTTCTATGTGGATAATGCTGCCTTCTTTTTAAACCCTTGCAAGAATGAAGTCAACAATGTCTCTGCTATCCTGAATTTTTTGTGGATCAGTCTCTCTGGCCTCAAGATAAACCTAGCTAAATGCATGGCCTTTTCTATCAGCTACCAGAGCCTGGATCTCGGAGATATTCTCTCTGGATTTGGTGGTAAACTGGGGTCCTTCCCCTGTAGCTACCTGGCTCTCCCTCTTGGCACTATAGATCCCTGCACAGGTTTAATTGTCAGCCTCTGCTGGATAAGTATTCGACCAGACTCAAACCGTGGAAAGGCAAGCTTATGTCCAGGGAAGGATGCCTGGTCTTGGTCAATGCGGTACTCTCGGCCCTTTCTACTTACTTTCTCACATTCCCTCAAAGTGGTTGATCAAAAGGATTGATAAGACCAGACGCAAGTTCCTTACTCTGGTGTGGTGAAGAGAGTGCCCATGGAAGTAAATGCCTTGTCAATTGGACAAAAGTATGTTCCCCGAAGGATTATGGTGGCTATGATAGAGCTGGGACAACTCTGATCGACCATGGAAAGGTCTCCCAGTTCCTTGCAATGAGACTGACAGGCACCTTTTTGCTGCTTGCACCACTATCAACATCAAAGCTGGCACACTAAAAGACCTTGGCCGGAGCTCTACAGGCTAGCTGCTCTTAAAAACCTCTCGGTCCGTGATGCAATGATGAATGACAGATGGATGAGAGGCCTTCGGAAAATAAATTCTGAAGCATAATTTAGCTCTTTCATCAGGATAGGAGCACTTGTTCTCACCAGTCACCTAGGTGATGGCCAGGACCCAGGACGTTATAACCTGGAACCTCACTGCTAATAACTGCTACTCTGCTGGTTCTGCCTACAGCACTCAATTCCTTGGAAAGATCAAGGACCCTGGACTGCACAAGATTTGGTCTGTGAAATCTGAAGGAAAAGTGTGCCTTTTCATTTGGCTGCTTCTCCAGAATAGGCTTTGGATGGCAGATAGATTAAGGGACAGGGGATGGCCACATGCTGTGGTGTGCCCTATGTGCGACCAGGTTGGTGTGGAAGTGCAGTTCACTTGACGCTGATTTGCCCTTTTGCCAAGCAAGTTTGGTGCGTTTTGGTTACTTCGCACGCTGCTGCTGCTGCGGATGCTGCAACGGTCAGTACCTCTATCTTCAACTGGTGGCACAAAACCTCAAGATACACCAAGAACATCTCAGGTCATGGCCATCGTCTATGTTGCCTGGACTCTATGGAAAGAGAGAAACAGATGCATCTTCAAAAATGAGAATATCTCGGTTGAGGGGGTTGTAGCCCTGATTAGGGTTTAGGGTTGAGTAGGCATACCGCGAGTAGTCTGCTGCTGCCCTCTGATTATTTTTCCTTTTTCTTGTAACCTCTACTCTGTACAATTTTTCCCTCTACTATATTGAATTGGCAGAGCTCTCGCTGTTGCCCGTAAAAAAAAGTGCCAAATAAGCATAACTATGGTCTGACTCCGATTCTCTATTGTCCATGAGAACTCTCCAAGGACACCATTACGCTCCAATGTTGTTTCTCCATTAGTTAAGAGGACCACAGATGCAAGATATCTGCAAACAAGAAATTCTATCTCGCTCTTGACCAGACCAGGAACTACTTTGAACGTTTTACTCTTGAGTTTTCTTGGGAACTAAAGATTCAAGATGTAGTCGACAGGGTAACAGAGCAGAGAACCAAGATTGGCATGCAAGCAGCCTTCAATTACAGAGGTCTGTCCAATCTTATTTTGCCAATATCCAAACACATTAATGTCTGCCAAGAAAGTTTCCACTTTTCCAATATCTGGCCAGGTTAAACCTTCTAAGAAACCAAATAATGAGTGGAACAAATATGCAGGTTCCTCCCGGCGATAACTGCAAGCAAGCAAAACGGTGGCCCAGTCTGATAGTATCAGGTAAAATATAGCCTGCAGTACTTCTGCCAAAATTAGAGCTCCCATAACCTCTCTTGCAGCAAATTCAATCACAGGCCAGGGTCGCGTGTCTTCACTACAGGGGGATCTCCAAGCAGAGATAATCCGGCTATAGATATGAACATCACCTTGAGAGCCGCCATAATAAGGAAAGATCTCTCCATGTGACACAGCACGCCATATTTCGTGAAGGAGTCATAGAGGAATCCCAGATCCATCTCGAGGTCATAGGCGGTGACGGAGTTGGTGCAGCCGGAGACCAGCAGCAGGATCACAACACAGGCATGGTACAGCTCGTTCTTAACCGGCAATGACATCATCAGGCCAAGCGTGTAGGTGATTATGGGGAAGGAGAGCGTGTAGGCCAGCTCTTGACATCATCAGGGCATCTTGGACGAGCCAGGAGCCAAGGATGAGCTACAGGAACAGCAGGATGGCTTCCAATGCCACGAAGGTTTCTATCCAGGTGACTATCTGTCCTGGGTCTTCGAGGTTGGAAGACATGGCCTCCTGTGCCCTCGTCGCGTCCTGCGGCTGGTCAGGACGATCCATGGTGTTTGGCATAGTGAAGTTAACCAACTTTTGTACCAGGGGGTTAGCAATGCTAATTCATTTTGGTGAGATACAGAAGAGTTATTTACAGTTGGGACCAAACTCAGCATTACAGGCTACAGCAGCAAGCCGTCGTCGTACATGTCACAAAAAAAACCCTCCCAGAAATCAAAGGAAGGGAGGGTCTATGCACGCGAACCATGAGCTCATCATCATTTCCAGCAGATACGGCCGCTAGCAATTAGCAAAGCAGTTCGTATTTATGGCATATCTTCAATCTGCATCATATCGTCCAGCAGAAGCTCCCCCTCCAGCTGCGATTTGTTATCTTCAATATCTTCTGATAATTACATCGGAGTCATAAGATCGATCAATCATGCAACCATTTGCGGATAAAGGATGAAATGTACCTTGAAGTCCATGTAAGGAGCATTCTTCTCTAACCACTGCTTGTCCATCACAAGAAAAGCAACACAGTAGAGCAGATCTAGTATATTACATGTCAGTAAACCTGTAAATCAGATATTGGCTTTCTGTTGTTCCTCTGCAAGTTTGTTTTGATTACATGTATGCATGGTTTACGCCTAGGGTCACAAAAAAAATTCATTGACATGATTTCTGCATATGGTTAAAAGGGTCTTAAAAATTCCGCGGAAACTTTTGCCAGAACTGATGTGCATGCCTTTTGGCCAAATACTATTTTGATTATTTACATGTAAAGTGTTCATACTCTTTTCTGTATACTCTATCTTTCATGTTGTTTCTTTCTAACATCAGCACTTCAGCAGAAGATGTCGTGCATCGTGTAATGTGGCAATACCAAGAAGGCCACCATCAAGGTGAAGCTGCATACACACAGAGCAGGTCTTAACTCCAAACCTATTTGTTATTTATTCACAGATCCAATAAACATTATCTTAGCAATTTGAGATTTGTAAATACAATGCCTTAGTTTACAAGTCTGTTGCAAGAGGATGTGTAGCATCCTTTTTTGTTACTTCGCTGATCATATGGCTTTGGTGCTTAAATTATGCTTACAACTCAAGCCGGTTTCACCTGAATTTATCATACAACGTAGAACTAATTAAAGCTGAGTTCTTGATGCTTACTTTGTGCAACTGAAAAAAAAACTAACTTAAGTTCTATCTGTGTCCCTGCTCCTTTTTGCAACATTTATCTTCTGTTCTCTTCAACATTTATTTGTTTCAACACGATATCAATTTCTTTCACAATTTAGCAAAATGATTGGATCAGAGTAAAAATTGGGGTCACAGCAATGGTCCATCCATGACGTCCTTTTCTGTCATGTTGGTAGTTCTAGGATTGTTCCAGTAGGCTGGAGATCATAGTGGACTTGTTCAGGTAAACAGCCTGCCCGCAATAATTCTCTCTTTGTGATGTTCATCAACAAGATAATGTTGTACTACTTCTCTAACCCTCTTAACCTCCTGTTGCAGGACCCTGCATTTGTATCTGCGGACACCAAAGAGTGTGCCATCATCTTTCACCTAGCTAGGTGACGAAGTATCAAGGGAAGCCAAAGAAGTGCCATCATCTGTCACCCTGCTAGCTAACAAAAGGTTGGCACTGCTCGCACTAAATAAGATAGGCGTTGTTAGCCAGGCTGAATGCCGATTATTATGTGTCATGAACTGCAGTTGTCGATCTTTGTTCAGTACACTGGCCTGACAATGGTGAACAAAAGAAAAACTTAGGTTAATGCTCTGGTCCAGATTAGGTACATGTCCCACCAGTGAAGTACTTTTAATTGATTGGCAACAGCTTTTCAAGCACATTAGGGATAACACTTGCTAGCTTACAATAGGATGGGTGTACAAAAAGCACACTATCATTACACAGTTTCTTCAGAATGCATGCGTGATTGAGGAGAGCCTAGACATGAGTAAGGAATTCTCCTCCCTGCGCAAGCCGTTCCATGTGCACCTTGACACTGTCTGATGGCGCGATATAGATGATGGTCACGGCTCAGAATTCGGCTACCACCTTCCAGCAGAGAACCTCATTTTCTATCTTCTCCTCCAGCTCCTTCCTCAGCTTCAAGCCTTTAACGAGTATGGTATCTTCGATGCTATTATTTGTGGAAGTGGAACTGTGGGGATTTGTATCCTCGGGGTTGTTGCCGCTTGATATGTGGATTGTGGTATCGTCATCGTCGTTGCTTCTGGAACCGTGGAGAGCAGTATGTTCATTGCTGCTACCTTCGGAATCATCGACGAGCTCGAGCAATCTATCCATACTCGGATTCCCCCTCGAAGCATCTCTCTTACTTTCCGTTGCACGCAACTGAAGAGAAACGTTGTGTCCGTAGAGTTCTCAGGAAGCAAATCTGGGATGAATGCCATCAAATATGCACAATATTTGGATAAGGTGACCGCAACTTGCTGATTGCTATCTGCGTGGAGCGGTTCTTCCTTCAAAGATGCAGTACTCAGTTGCAATGTGCCAAATACGCATGAATTTTTTGACCGGAACTGGCAGGAGCTCTGCCTTTTTCATTATAGGAGGGGGAAACTTGTACAAGTTTCACAGCGAATGAGAAACAGGATTAGGGGGGAAGCAGAGAGTAACAGTAGCCTAGGACTGCTATACAGCTCCGCTACTCAGATCGCGTACTCCCAAGCCTCCGAAAGGAGGCTAATGTCATCTCTAGCTCTAATAAGAACATCCGTAGACGATTGCGCTGAATCCTTAAAGATCCTTTTGTTTCTCTCAAGCCAGATATTCCACGCGATGTAAACCACCGCAGAGCATTCATCCACTTGGTGTCCTTTTTTCTTTAACTTTGCCACTCTGTTTCACCAAGCTGAGATCGATGAAGCGTGCCGTGCAGCCTGGGACGCCAGCGGGAAGAAAGTGTTGGTCTTGAACCAAATTTCCTTGGCAAAAGGGCAGTCAAGGACCAAGTGATGCGCGTATTCCAGCACTTGATCACATCCAGCACACAGATCATTGTGGTCCCAATTCCTCGCTTGCAACTGATCAGCAGTCCAGAGTCTATTCTAAAGGAGGGTCCAGATGAAGAACTTTACTTTCTTCTCCGCTGTAATGTTCCAAACCTGCTGCAGGTGTGGTTGTGGAATGCGAGTTAAGAACTGAACTTGGTAGGCAGATTTGGCGGAGTATTGCCCACAGGTCGTTAGCTTCCAAGAGATTGAGTCCGGGCTAGAGAGCAAAGAGATATTCTGTATTTTCATCCAAAGGTTAATAAAAGAGTTCATCAGCCCAGCAGAGTTGATATTCTGTAGCCCTCTCATCCATGCATCTCCATCAAGGGCCTGACTGACAGTGAGCCTTTTGGCCCTTGCCAGCCGAAAAAGCTCAGGTGCCAATTCTTTAGGAGCTTGGCCATCTAACCATCTATATGACTCCAGAATTTCACTAAACGACCACCTCCCAGAGAAATCGAAGTGCATGCCGCAAAAAGATTAAGGTCAGATAGATTGCAAGGCACCGGGGTCCCTTTCCAAGGCCTGTCCGAGTTATCCCATTCATACCAAAGCCATCGAAGTCGCAGAGCCCGGCCGAAAGCAGTGATATCCTTGATGCCCAGGCCACCCACGCTTAGAGGTGCACAGATTCTCTTCCAGTTAACCAGGCATTTCCCCCCATGCGCCTCCTCATCGGCGTTCCAAAGAAAATTTCTCCTTAACTTATCAAATTTGCTAGTGAACCAACTGCTGGGGGAGAAAGATGTGAGGAAATAGGAGATGGTGGCCGTGAGGACCGAGTTGATCAGGTCGAGGCGGCCCATTCTATTCATGAGCTTTCCTTTCCAAGTGTTAAATTGTGATCCAAATTCTAGTACCATATTGGACTAGACATAGTACATACGGTGTGGGCCTTTTGCGTTGGTACCAAGTACAACTCGTTTACTTGTCCTACAAGGACTCCTATGTGTTGCCCCTCATATATACCCCATGTAGTCGCACCTCAGACGACCTGTCGTCTCGTGCTTGTAATACTCCTCCATTATAATGATTGCGCCTTCGTGCGTCCGTGGTTTTCTCCCGCAAGGGTTTCCACGTAAATGTCCGTGTCTCTTTATCTCATTTATTTCTCGTTATTATCTAACAAGTGGTATACAGAGCCAAGTTTCACATACGGAATCAGAGATCGAGAGATAACGATTGCGTGCGCCGCCGCCCGCGCATGACCAGGCGATCCGAAGTCGGATCGATTTCGCCGAGACGGACAGGAAGTCGATTCCGTCTGCGAGCCGCCTCCGCGATCCTTAAAAATCGCAGGTTCCGCCGATCCATGTGATTGGTTTTTGCTCCGCTCGCGTACCCTGGCGCTCTCTCTTGCATCAAGTCCCGAGGCGTCGGCGGCAAGCGATCTAACCAGCCATCGGTTCCCCGTGTGGAGTACTAGCTTGAGTACTGTTCACGTGAAGCCACCAAATCCAGATTCGTTTTCTTTAATCCTCTCTGATCAAGAGCTAGTACTAGATAGCCAGCTACTGGTACTATTTGTCACGTGAAGCTACAGTTCAGATTTTCAATTGCTACATCCGCTGCCAGGTGCTATTTATCCTACTGTCAGTTTGATCTGCATTAATTAAATTCTGTAAAAAAAATTTCTACCGGCTTGTACTACTTTGTGTACACAGATTTATCTACTCATGGCCTCTATGAAGTACGATTTTCCGCTGCTGGACCGTGACACAAGGTTTACCCTATGGCAAGTCAAGATGCGGGCGTTGTTGGCACAGGCCGACTATGATATAGCACTGGATAGTTTTGGGAAGAATCGAATTCAAGACTGGATTGATGAGGAGAAAAGAATTGATTGTAAGGCTTTGTCACAAATTCAACTCCATTTGCATAATAATATTTTGCAGAAAGTTTTGAGTGAGAAAACTGCCGCCGCTCTATGGTTAAAGCTGGAAGGGATTTGCATGACTAAAGATCTCACCAGCAAGATGCATCTGAAGCAAAAGTTATTCCTGCACAGGTTACCCGAGGGAGGTAATGTTTTGAATCATATTACAGAATTCAAAGAGATCATATCTGATCTAGCTGCAATGGAGGTTAAGTATGAAGAGGAAGATACTGCTTTAATGTTACTTTGTTCACTGCCAAGTTCTTATATCAATTTTAGAGACACCATATTATACAGTCGTGATACTCTCACACTTAATGAAGTTTATGAAGCTTTGAACTCTAAGGAGAAGATGAAATTAATGGTGCCTCATGATGGTTCGAGTTCATCCCAAGCAGAGGGATTATCTGTTCGTGGCAGGACAAAGGAGAAGAACTCCAATAATGGAAACAGAGGCAAAAGTAAAAACGGCTACAGGGGCCGGTCGCAATCCAGAGACAAGAAGTATTGCAGATATTGCAAGAGAGACGGGCATGACATCTCAGAGTGTTTCAAGTTGCAGAATAAGGAAAAGAGGAAAGGTAACAAACAAGGTGAAAAATCTGCTAACGTTGCTCGTGATGATAGTTTCGATGATGCTCTTGTCGTTATTGCTGGATGTGCTGAGACCAATGATGAGTGGATACTTGACACCGCATGCACTTTTCATATGTGTCCACATAGAGATTGGTTTAATACTTTTGATTCCACTACTGCTGCTGGTTCCGTTTTGGGTTTTGATAATTCACCATGCAAAATTAAAGGCAAAGGTTCTATTCGAATCAAGATGTTTGATGGCATAATCAGAACTTTGACAGATGTTCGGTATATTCCGAAGATGAAGAGAAATCTTATTTCTATGAGTGCCCTTGATGCAAAGGGGTACAAGTATTCAGGTGGAGATAGTGTTTTGAAAGTCACCAAAGGCTCCATTGTTGTGATGAAAGGTGACTTAAGTTCGACCAATGGTCTTTATTACCTTCGAGGTTCTACCATTTCAGGTAATGCTACTCCAGTTGTTTCAAAGAATTCTGATTGTGATGCTGCTAACCTTTGGCATATGCGTCTTGGACATATGAGTGAACTTGGTTTAGCAGAGTTAAATAAGAGAGGTCTTCTTGATGGATATGAACCTGGTAATTTGAAATTTTGTGAGCACTCTATCTTCGGCAAGCACAAGAGGGTGAAGTTCAATACTTCGACCCATACAACTGAAGGTATTCTTGATTATGTGCATTCTGATTTATGGGGACCATCTCGCAAGAAGTCATTAGGTGGTGCAAGTTACATGCTGACTATTATTGATGATTATTCGAGAAAAGTTTGGCCTTATTTCTTGAAGCATAAATATGAAGCATTCTCAGCATTTAAGGAGTGGAAGATTATGATTGAAAGGCAAACTGAAAGGAAGGTAAAAATACTTCGCACTGATAATGGTATGGAATTATGTTCTAAGCAATTTAAGAATTATTGCAAGTCTGAAGGCATTGTCAGACATTACACCGTTCCTTATACTCCTCAACAAAACGGTGTTGCTGAGCGTATGAACAGGACCATTATTTTCAGAGCCCGTTGCATGTTGTCCAATGCAGGTTTGCATAAGCGTTTTTGGGCTGAGGCCGCTTCCACTGCTTGTTATCTCATTAACCGTTCACCATCTATTGCTCTTAATAAGAAAACTCCAATTGAGGTATGGTCTGGTTCACCTGCTGATTATTCACAGTTGAGAGTTTTTGGTTGCACTGCTTATGCTCATGTTGATAATGGAAAGTTTGAGCCTAGGGCTGCTAAGCGCATCTTTCTTGGTTATAAGTCTGGTGTTAAAGGTTTTAAATTGTGGAATCCCGAAACCCAGAAGGTTGTTATTAGCAGAAATGTTATCTTTAATGAATCTGCTATGTGACATGATGTTTCATCTACTAATGTTCCCGTTGAGAGTGAACAACAGCCTACTATTCAGCAGCCTACTGTTCAGGTGGAGCATGTTATTGATTCAGGTGATACATCTGGTAATGAAATTGTTGATGCACATGATGAACCCGTTGTTAATGATGATCATGTCACTCCCACTCCAAATCAGCCTATTGTTCCACCCAGTTGGAATCTTGCACGTGACAAAGTTAGACGGGGTATTAATAAACCTGACAGGTTAATTGAAGAGTGCAATATTGTTTCTTTTGCTTTATCTGTTGCAGAAGAAATTGAAGGTAATTCTGAGCCTTCTTCATATTCCGAGGCTATTATTTCTGGTGATAGTAATAAGTGGATGACCGCTATGCATGATGAGATGGAATCACTTGAAAAGAATGGCACTTGGGATTTAGTAAAATTGCCTAGAGAGAAGAAACCTATTCGTTACAAGTGGGTTTTCAAAAGGAAAGAAGGTGTTTCTCCTAATGATGAGACAAGATATAAAGCAAGGTTAGTTGCTAAAGGTTATAGCCAGATTCCAGGTATTGACTATAACGAAGTCTTTTCTTCTGTTGTGAAGCATAGCTCTATTCACACTTTACTTAGTATTGTTGCCATGCATGATCTTGAGCTTGAACAATTGGATGTTAAAACTGCATTTTTACATGGAGAATTAGAAGAGGATATTTATATGGAACAACCTGAAGGTTTTGTTATTCCTGGAAAAGAAAAGCTTGTCTGCAAGTTAAAGAAATCTCTGTATGGATTGAAGCAATCCCCGAGACAGTGGTACAAGAGATTTGACACCTTTATGCTCTCTCAAGGTTTCAAAAGGTCTAATTATGATAATTGTGTTTATTTGAAAACTGTCAAAGGTTCAATTATTTATTTGCTCCTTTATGTTGATGATATGCTTATTGCTGCAAAGAATATGTTAGAGATTAATGAACTAAAGAAGCAATTGAGTAATGAATTTGAGATGAAGGATTTGGGTGCAGCAAAGAAAATTCTTGGCATGGAAATATCCAGAGATAGACCGTCTGAAAAAGTATATCTAAGTCAGAAGGGACATATTGATAAAGTTCTTCGTCGTTTTAATATGCATAATGCCAAGCCGGTGAGTACACCGTTAGCTGCACACTTCAAATTGTCATCAGCTTATCTCCTAAGTCAGATGCAGATATTGAGTGCATGTCTAGAGTTCCCTATTCAAGTGCAGTTGGTTCACTTATGTATGCCATGGTTTGTTCTCGTCCTGACTTATCATATGTATTGAGTGTTGTCAGTAGATACATGGCTAATCCTGGAAAAGAGCATTGGAAAACAGTTCAGTGGATTTTCAGATACCTGCGTGGTACTTCTAATGCTTATTTACAGTTTGGGAAAACTAGAGATGGACTTGTTGGTTTTGTTGATTCTGATTTTGCTGCTGATTTGGATAAGAGAAGATCACTCACAGGTTATGTTTTCACCATTGGTGGTTGTGCTGTGAGTTGGAGAGCAACTTTGCAGTCTATTGTGGCTTGTTCCACTACTGATGCTGAGTATATGGCTATTTCTGAGGCATGCAAAGAAGCTATCTGGTTAAGAGGTTTATACACTGAGCTTTGTGGAGATTCATCTTGCCCTACCGTATTTAGTGACAGTCAAAGTGCCATATATCTTACAAAGAATCCAATGTATCATGAGAGGGCAAAGCACATTGATGTCAGATTTCACTATATTCGAGATGTTGTTGCTGAAGGTGATTTGAAGGTATGCAAGATAAGTACTCATGAAAATCCTGCTGATATGATGACAAAGCCAGTTCCGACCAATAAGTTTGAGCTTTGCTCAGGCTTAGTTGGTATTTCTCACTAGTCCTATGGACTTTGACGCACAAGGTGTTTAAGCTGATTTGGATGGAGTTATTCACTTTCTTTGACTACTGGAGGGAATTTGGCTCAAGGTGGAGATTGTTAAATTGTGATCCAAATTCTAGTACCGTATTGGACTAGACATAGTACATACGGTGTGGGCCTTTTGCGTTGGTACCGACGCGTACGAGTACAACTCGTTTACTTGTCCTACAAGGACTCCTATGTGTTGCCCCTCATATATACCCCATGTAGTCGCACCTCAGACGGCCTGTCGTCTCGTGCTTGTAATACTTCTCCATTATAGTGATTGCGCCTTCGTGCGTCCGTGGTTTTCTCCCGCAAGGGTTTCCACGTAAATGTCTGTATCTCTTTGTTTCATTTATTTCTCGTTATTATCTAACACCAAGCAGATAATTTGCTTGTTCCCTTGTCTAAGAACGGTTGGAGATCAATTCTCCTAAGCTTTCTCAACGAGAGGGGCAGCCCCAAGTATTTGCAAGGGAAAGAGCCCACAGAGCCCCCAAAGTTGGCTGACAAGCTGTTGACGTCAAAATGCTGACACTGGATAGGGTAGAGCACACACTTGGCGGGGTTGATTGCAAGACCTGAGACACTGCCGAAGACCTCCAGAATTCTGATAATGGCCTCAATCTGCCGGCAGTCAGGAGTGGCAAAAATTGCGGTGTCGTCAGCATAAAGACTGGCCCTCAATCTAGCCGCGTTCCGTGGGATGGGGTCAAGAATGCCTTGATTTGTAGCCATATTCAGGATTCTCAGAAGTGGATCCATAGCCAGAATGAATAACATCGGGGAAAGAGGGTCCCCTTGACGTAAACCTTTTCTGTGGGCAAAAGCTGGTCCGGGCAGGCCGTTGAGAAGCACACGTGAGGACGAGGAAGCCAACAGCAGACTGATGATGTCTCTCCATCGCTGTCCAAACCCATAAGCCTTCATAACATCAAGCAGGTATGGCCACCCAACAGTGTCAAAAGCTTTCGCGAAGTCGAGCTTCAGAAAGAATATGACCTGAATCCGATTCTGTAATGTCCATGAGAACTCTCCAAGGACACCATTACGCTCCAATGCTGCTTCCTTGGCTCGCTGCCTACCCCGACTTTCTGCTACTCCCAGTCTAAGTTCCATCTATTCCCCAATTCCTTGCACTCTTCCGGCTTTGATCTGTAATTCCGACGAGAGGTTGGCAGTAGAACTCGTTCTGCTGCTGTAATACTGATCTTTCTGAGGTCAGATTGGTTGGAATTTACTACGAACTGGCTTCTGCACACCAGTTGTTTGATGAAATGTTGAACAACCGAGAGGCAACCGTGAGCTCTTTGTGTTACTGCGACCCATGTGCTCTACCCGGTGATTGACGCGGTGCTTCACCAAGTGTATGAGCCTCAAAGTTTGAGGTGTATGGGTATCATCTATCATGTGGTGGAGTTGCGCGTGTTCCAGGGAGCTATTTGGGTGGAGGCAGTTGTCCGATCACAGCGCGAGGCGACCCAAGCTCGTCATGCCCTGAATGGCAGGGTCATCTGCAATGGGTTTTGTTTCCTTGATGATCTTGACTATGCGTTGCTGTCCTGCACCGCCACTCCAGCAGTGCTCGAGGTCCACAACGAGGTGTCACTCACGCCAAGCAGCACGAGTGCCACGACAAGGGCGTGCTCACCCCCAGCAACAAGCTCGAGGCACCCACCAAGGCAGCGAGCCACGACTGGGTGCCTGTCCCGGACAGTACGCTCGAGGGTACTTCCGTGGTCGGCTCAACCGCTTCGACTACTTTGGCACTCACCGCCGACAAGGAGGAGAAGGCGCTCATGGAGATTATGGTGGAGATCAAGGCCACACTTGACTGTGTGTTCTCAAAGGCTAACGTGTCCCTGCCTCCTCTGATCCTGACCGCGTTTTGGTCTACCGTTAACTCTGCTCCCTCCACAGGCAGGCTTTGGTTCCTCAACAAACTGGTACGATAAGTGTTTGATGCCTACCAAACATGGTTTTTGTGGTATAGGCGCCAAAAACATGTTGCCTGGGTTCGTTAGTGGCGCCACTGAGACCGGACCTTGATGTGTCGGTGGCGATTCTGGGACTTTTACTGCTACTGCAAGAACAACATGGACTGATCTTGCTACTGTTCATGAACCACTTGGTAGCTATCATGCTTGCTGAGACATGTTTCAAGTTCTTGGAGATACAAGTACAATGGACCCCAGCGACTTCCTGCCTGTTCCTGAAATTTGTTCAGAACACAACACTAGAGATAAAGAAAAGCAAACAGGATGGGCCTCTGATGCTGACAAGAAGACTGACTTGCATCATCCTTCAGGTTGTGGTCTCTATGATTACTTGGTTAATAATATCTGGGAGTGAGTTGTTTCTTGTTTGCAAGGTGTCAAGCTGATACTGTACTAGCAAGAAAATTATGTCACTGCTGGCCACCACTTTCTCCAGGGACGTACGTACTATGCTACATGAGCTGATTAAATGGTTACTCGCTGGACCTTTCTATCTGACCAGCCAGTTGCTCTCTATATGTGTCTGACAGTAGTGTGGAACGTATAATTGTGCTCCGAATGTGTCTCGACCATTTGGGCTCCGAATGTGTTCTGGACCATTTGCGTTGAAGTGGTGCTTTTGGCCCTTCCTTCGTTTGTGTCTGCATCCCAACTATGTTCCGAGAATTCAATTGTCACATCATGCTGATCAAGTTGGGTGCCTCGATAGTTTGTCTCTCAGCTTGATATGGGATCTGGGAGGCTCTTCAGGTCGAGCGGCTTGGGGGCATGCCGGTTTTCAAGGGGGAGGGAATCTCAGGGACCGGTGTGTGTGGAGAACTGCATATGTGCTAGGTCGGGCCTGCAATGGGCCTTGGTTGCAAGTGGGTCAAGGAGACATGATAAAAAGGACGCCTTCTTCTTCCTCGGCTCCCTCCTTCCCCTTGTGGCAAGACACGTCTTTCTCCAATTTGCTTTGTTGGCAGTGATGGTACTGCTGAGTTTGAACTGGTCTTCTTTGATAGGATGGGAAGAGAAATTATTGGTAAGCCTCTCATGACCATCCTTAGATCCGAACAGTGAGGCAACATGCCTCTGGATCAGGTCACTGGATCTGCACGGGGAAATCAGTCTACCCCGATGGAGCCTGCTGCTCTTATCTCAAAGTAAGTACTGGTCTGTTGTGTCTGTTACGACCAAGAGCTTCGATGCAGAATCCTCAAAGCCATCCTACCAAGTTCATAGGATTGACACACATTATGGTAAGCAGTCTCATTCCTTGACCCTCCGCCGTAAAAACCGGGCTTGCTGTTACTTCCCTGTTACTTCCTCCAGCAAGTCTGCAGACAGTGGTCTTCTGGTCTATCTCTAGCTGATGCAGCTCTCTTGATCCAGAGCTCTTCTTCAACTGCTGTCGCTAGCCTTTCTGATGCCCCCATCTCCACCGAGACAGCTGGTTCAGAGGTACTTCTGCTATGTTCTTCTCTGCTTGTTGCTTGGTACTCATTAGTATTAGTATTATGCATGTCTATTGATTAGTTTTCCCTTCCTGTTTTCTGGTGATGAAAATAGGTTGTCCCTGTCATACCTGTTCCTTTGACATCTCCATCTGTTGTCAAGTTTCCTGACCTAGTTATGTTCCATAAACCAAAGAGCAACATAGTCATTCTTTCTATATTACCCCTGCTTAATACTGTTGTGCTCCCCGTACTTTTCTGCAGCGATGCTAAGTACCTCAACAAATCAACTATGCAGAAACCTTCGTTTCAGGAGCCACCTCCTAATTCCTAAAGATCCCGACCAAGGTGTTTACTTCCTGCTTGAACACTTTTTTTCCCCACTTATCTTTACTTGGTTTATCCCCAGTCATAGTAGCTTTGGTATTGCGTTTGGTGATCACGTATTTGAAAGATTCAAAAGACCTGGCTGTGAGGGCAGACTCGGACAAGAGATCTGTTATTATCCACCAGATCATTCTCTTTTAATTACATTGTAGATATTGAACTCTATCCGTGGATGTTGTAGAATACATGAAAAGTATAAAAGAGAGTATAATGATAGTTGGCTATCAGTAAAAGTACATTTCTATGCTTTAATAGTTCATAGCCAATACATAATTCTATAATGCTTATCTAATACTTTCTCCGTTCCACAATGTAAGTTGTTTTTACAAGCCATGCTAGCCATGTTAGCTTGCAAAAACGTCTTATATTATGGGACGGACGGAGTACAAAATATACCTGCCGTCCGATGCCATCAAATTTGTGATCATCTTGGTGCACATGAGTGCAGGACAACTGGATAGGAAAACGCCGACAACCAGAAGTAAATAGACTGAAAAATCAACTCACCATATTTCTGAACCAGTCACAGCTGTTGTATCTGAAATAGTACTGTACATCTTTGTTTAGTCTTCATTGAATTTGATATATATCCAGGAGAAAAGGCCTAACGTTTTTTCTTTCATTCCTTGCAGTTTTCAGATAATAGTTCATATCCGTTAAGAACACATGATTCATCCACATACTAAAACATCTTTTCTTTTACTGTTGGTCGGCGTAGGCAGCAAACACAGATGGCGTTCTGAATGAAAGTCTACACACATACTGTTAAACAACCATGCCATAGTTACCGAAAAAGACTTTCACCCCGCTTTATAAATAAAGCAAACCACCACAGCCAAACGGTACAACAAGGTTCACCTACACACACACGAAGTCGCACAACATAGAGTACAAATAGGTTCTGCTGAGGGCACAGCTCAACAAGCCCTGAAAAGAAAAAACGATGGTGGGTCAACCGCAGCAGAAGCATCTAAGGGACTAATCCGGCTCGGGTGGTGGGGGAGGAAGCGGCGGCGCCAAGCGAAGAGCCATTGAGCGAAGGTCGGCGATGATGGTGGTGATGGCATCTCGGTCCTGGTGACAGCTAAGCGGCCGCCAGAGCTGCAAGTATCCACACATTTTGAACACAACATCAGTAACACGTCGAAGAGAAACCCGTTGAATGACAAGCTTATTTCGCACGGTCCAGAGCGTCCACGCGAGCACCCCAATGAGCAGCCACCTAAAGTGTCGGCCTGTCATGGGGGAGGCCTGAACCTCGCAGAGGAGATCAGGGAAGTTAGTGTTACACCAGTTGCCACCGATAGCCTCTCGGAGGCAGCCCCATAGAAACTGGGCAGACACGCACGAGAAGAAGATGTAATTCGAGGTTTCTTCCGTCCCACATAGGGGGCAGATACCATCACCCGGACCCTGTCGTTTCACCACCTCCACGCCAGAGGGGAGCTAGCCTCGGATCCATTGCCACATGAAGATTCTAATTTTGAGGGGCACGCGGATGGTCCATATAGACTCAAGGACAACCGGTCCAGGAGAGGGGGCAATGGCTTGGTACAGGGACTTCATGGAGAAGCGGCCAAAGGGCTCGAGGCGCCAGGACAGACGGTCGTGGGGATGCGCCAGGTCAGGCTCATGGAGAGCCACGACATCAAGGAGCTCGTGCCACACGGCAACCTCCAATGGCCCAAATGGCCGCCGGAACGCGAGACGCCCTAAGTCAATAAGGGCCGACTCGATGGAGATCCTAGGTTCGACCGCAATGGAAAAGAGGTCAGGGAACTTGGCAGCGGAAGGAAGATCCCCAGCCCAGCGATCGAACCAAAACATCGTGGATGTTCCAGTGCCGACCGTGATGGAGGTCCCAATGCGGAGGACCGGGAGAAGCTGAATGACGGACTGCCAAAACTGGGAGCCGCCTGTCCTAATGCAAAAGGCGAGGGACTGACCACGCAGATATTTGCGTCGGATGATTTGCAACCACAAGCCACCATCGCCATTTGCAATGCGCCAGAGCCATCTAGTGAGGAGAGCCAGGTTCATGCGCTTGGAGGACATGATTCCGAGACCACCTTGGTCCCTGGGTTTGCAGATGTCGGTGCAGCGGACCATGTGGTACTTCTGCTTATCGCCCTCGCCAGCCCAGTAGAACCGAGCCTGGACCGAGCCAATCTCATGGTGAAGCGTTTCGGGGAGGCTGTAGAAGCTCATAATGAATAGGAGGAGACTGGATAGGGACGAGTTGATGAGGATCGTGTGGGTCGCCTTAGACAGCCACCGGCCCTGCCACAGCTCGAATGCGGTGTCGAAGCTTGTGCGCCGAGGGTCTCAGGTCGGCCACCGACATGCGGGAGTCACTAATGGGGATCCCCAGATAAGTAGTTGGGAAAGGCCCCAGCCGACAGTTAAGTCGGTTAGCAATACTCTGGCTATCAGAAGGAGAATATCCCAGGATCATCACCTCGCTTTTATCAAAGTTTATTTTGAGGCCTGACAGGTGTTGGAAACAGAGCAGGAGGAATTTCAGGTTCGCGATCTCAGCCGCCGAGCCTTGCACCATGATGATGGTGTCATCGGCGTATTGGAGGAGGGAGACACCTCCTCCCTCCACCAAATGCGGGACGATGCCTAGGATGTGGCCGGCGGCCTTGGCCTTATCTAGGATAGCGGCCAGGGCATCGACCACCATGTTGAACAGGAAAGGGGAGAAGGGGTCCCCCTGTCTAACCCCACATGAAGTGAGGAAATAGGGTCCGATTTCCCCATTAATGTTCACCGTGGTGTGCCCCGACGACACCATCTGCATAACCCGGGCCATAGTTGAGTATAGATGACAAAAGGTAAGGAAAAAGGAACCATGCATGGCTCAGGGCTGCGTAGGCTTTTGTTTTGCATGGCTGCTTAGAGGACATGAAAAACAAGGGACATTTTGATGCTGATTAGTCCTAGTATAGAATGCGTCCGGTCCGATATCAAGATGGTCCTGCAAGCAAAGTTCTTCCATCCCCCTTTGAAGAAGATGTGTCCGTTAGGTGAGGTGTCATAGTCAGTATTTGTGTAGTTGCTTTCGCCCATGACTAGTGCCGTAGCCCACGCTCCGGTATATATTCGGCTTTGAATCTACTCCTACTTCCTTTTGTGATTTTCTGCCCGCCACATTATATTGACAAAAATAATGAATCAACCTGCTGTATTGCTTGGTTTTGTCAGCGATGGAGATTGCACTCAGTTTTGGACTGATCCATGGAGTTCAAAGGTCAGCTTCTCCAACAAATACCCTGACCTGTACAAGCTCAGAAAGATCAGCATTCAGACGGCCTTGCAAGGAAATAAATGGTTAACTCACTTCAAAGAAGACCTCTCTGCCAACTCGATCGCTCAATTCCTGAATCTTTGGAACGAGGCCCAACAGCTCCAGCTATCCCCGGGCGTATAAGATTCTACTCCTTCCGTTCGAAATTACTTGTCACAAAAATGGATGTATCTATAACTAAAATATATAAAAACCTAAAAGATAGATGCGTTGAAACAAAGGTAGCCACGCCTTGAGGCTGTCTAGGCCAAGTAACACTGCAGAACATTGAACCAAAATTGAACACTACGGAAATAATCGACTGAATAGCCTCACCTCAACAATCACAACATGAAGGACTGAACACACACACCCCAATCTATGATGGCCGATGCTAGGCGCCGGCGCACCGGCGCTAGGTTCAGCCGGTCGCCCTGCATCCGTTCCATCAGTTGCCCCCGACGCACAGGATTACACGAGGAATCGGTCGTCTTTCTCACGCCCTTGTTCCTCCCGCAGTTCATGGCCACGCACGACCAGAAAATACAGATACGCCCGCGCATACGTAGCTCCACATCCCCCGCGGCCACGAAGCACCACTGCGCCTCCACTTGCCGCCGTTCGCCGTGCTGGGAAATAGAATGGATCCAACTTTCTCCAGCCCAGGTCGAAGCAAAACTGTCCCCAGACGCCCCATTATGCATCTCCGCTGCCCATGGTTACAGCTCCAACAAGCCACGGTTCCAGCTTCGCTCGTTCGTCATCCCCATCTCCGTCCTGCTTGCAGCTTCCGTCGCTGCCGCTCGCCATCGTTGGTTTGCCGTCCATCGGTTGAAGCTTTTTCAGATGTTGGTTTGCCTCGCACTGGCAGTGTGAATTTGCTGCTTGGATGGTCACGCTGGGGAGGGGAAAGTTCAACACTGATGCTCCCATTGGGGTTTGGGAGGGGAAAGGTTTCTACGGTTTCCAGGGAGGTAATTACACCAGTGGTACCTCAACTTGCCACCAATGTTCACTTTGATGCATAAAGTTGAAAAATACACCGAACTGGTGCTTCAACTTGTCTATTTGGTTCAAATATGGTTCAATTCACGTTTTCATACATGTGGGCTACTGACTAGGATGACAGCGTGTCTGCGGGACCCGTTGTCAGCCACTGCAAGCACGCACAGGGGCGTGTGGCTGGAATGTTACGAAAAAACCCTTCATAGTTTCTTACCGTAAATTTGGGGGGTGTGGGAAGCATTGCCCCCCCCCCCCCCCAAATGCCCCATATTAGACCTCTAATTAGTGCCTGGTGTGTCTGTCTTGTTGCCCCATATTAATAGTACCATTCATACTGAATATGCCTTTCATGTTTCCTGCCGTGTGTTTCAATTTTTTGTGTATAGATTGTAGGCACATGGTTTGTGAGCACTGAAAGCATTTGAATATGTTTCAAATTTTCACCTCTTTTCCCCATAACATGTTTCAAATTTAAATGTGTATTATTGTCACCTTTTCTTGTCTTCTTATATGTAGCTGCCTGGACATGGCTGAAGCTGGAGCTGAATGGATGGAATGTTTTGAACCGGGTGTGTACTTGAAGCTCAAGCAGCTCAGTGATGGGACACGGGACGTGAAGCTTATCCGTTTCAGGTAATGCGTCCTACTCCTAACCTTTTATGTTCACATACAATTTTTTTTGTTATGATTTATTGTTTGCTCATCAAATGTGATTCTTTGATTGTCGTGTTTCCATCATATATTGTCCTTTTCTAGTCATGTTCATGTTGTTCGTATTAAGTTGTTTATGTTAGTTTAGTATATCTAAAAATGATATATTACATAGATTAATATGCAACAAGAGGTCTGACATTATAGTTTCTTATCGTAAATTTGGGGGGTGGGGGGAGCATTGCCCCCACCCCCCAAATGCTTAGTTATTTATGGACTATTTTTGTATGAAAACCGGCTTGCTACTTTCCTTGAGTTTTTATTCAAAGTCTTCTTCTGAGGGTAAAAAACACTTGTGGAGTTATTTTTGTGTCTCTAGTCTGCAGTATGTCTCGTAGTTCCTTTTAGTCTTTCAAGCATCGTGGGTCATGTACTTGATGTAAGTTGACAATGTTGTTATCGAGGTGCCTTTGGTTTGATAGATGTTCTCGTTATTCCTTGGATCACCCGGTGATAAGATCATGGCATTTTTTTTGAGGATCACCAACGTAACAAAAATCTTAATTTTCTCTGGCAGTTTTGTTTTCTAGATCAGGTCCCACATGCATCGGTCATCGACGTTTGATGAGGAGCTAAAAGTTCGAGGTCCTGTTCTTCTTTCATTCATAGCAAGCTTGTAAGCACTTCTTACTGTAAACACTCCAATTTTTCCACATGCCAAGCCACACAATCCTCAACCTCCCCTCTTGGTATCCTTACCTTAATGATTTCTGCAGCATCACACGGGTTAAAAATCTGATCTATGAGCTCTTGGTTCCACTGTTTGGTGTCCTGATCAATGAGTTGGTTAACCCATCAACCTCGACATGCGTGTGTAATTTGCAACTTTGAGTCCCTCATTACGCGGAATCTGTGATCTCTTTGGATCTGAATGTTTCTTCCATTTCCAACTCGCCAAATCAATCCCTTCTCTAGAAGTTCGAGTCCAAACTCTATACCTCTCCAAGATGGGGATGGATCCGAAGCGATGACAATATCCAGGAGTTCACCGTTTGGGTAGTATTTGGATTTTAGAATCCGGGAACATAAGCTATCTGGTTTCTGAAGTAACTGCCACCCCTGTCTAGCCAACAGAGCTTGATTAAAGAAATGCTTGTCTCTGAATCCGATCCCCCCTCCTCTCTTTGGCTTCGTCATTTTGTCCCAAGTCATCCAATGGACCTTCCGGTGGCCCTCCTCGTCTCCCCACCAGAAGTCTCCAATCAATCGTTCATATTTCTTACAAAACCCCACAAACATTTTGAAAACGCCCATGGTGAAAGTTGGTAAAGCTTGAATGACTGACTTGACATGTACCTCATTCGCTGCATAAGACATAAGTCTCGGTGACCGGGTTGCTACATCTCTTCATGAATCTCTCCATAATAGGCTGGAAGTCCTCGTCCTTCATCCTGCCTTCCAGAGTAGGGAGACCGAGATATTTACTCTCAAAGGTTGAGTTCGCAGCATCCAGGACTTCTCTGATTCCCTTTTGTGTGTAAACCGGGCACTTTTCATTGAACAATCGGGAGCACTTGTTCAGGCCAAGGAGCTAACTAGTACAACTCTGAAAGTGGCGAGAGCTTTTTTAATCACCACCGCCTGCTCGACCGAGGCTTTGAAAAATAACATACTATCTTCAGCGAAAAGCAAATTTGAAATTCCTGGACTCCCACAGGCAGTTTTAAGTTTTTAACTGGTGAGATGATTCCGTTTTCCACCTCCTTCTGCATAATTCGTGTCAGGCCCTCCACGACAAACAAGAATAGGTAAGGGCTTAATGGATCCCCTTGTCTTAAACCCCTCGAAGGTCTAAAACGATCCAGAAGCTCCCATTGAATTTTACTGATATATCTAACCGGCCTTACACAACTCATAATCTAGGTGATCCCACTTCTTGCTGAATCCATATCTTCCTAATACCCCTTCCAGGAACCGCCAATCCACTCTATCATACGCCTTGGCCGGATCCAATTTGTACGCACAATGAGTATTTTGGGCAATTGCTGTGTTGGATTTTGTGGAAACACTCAAAAGCAATTAGGGCATTGTCCATGATCATTCTCCCAGGTATGAAAGCACTTTGGGTTTCGGATATGAGCTCATCCAATAGCGGCCTCAGTCGATTGACAAGACATTTAGATATAACCTTGTATATAACGTTACACAAGATGATTGGTCTGACGTCTTTTAGGCCTTGTGGATCGTTGCCTTTGGGGATAAGCACAATGACTGTATCATTCAAGCCTTCGGGCATAGTACCATTCCTGAAAAAATCTTGCACGGCTCTCACAATATCTAGCTTCAGGACACCCCAATTCCTTTGGTAGAACCTAGCAGAGAAGCCATCCGGACCCGGGGCTTTCAGCGGCCCAATTTGAAACAAGGCGTCACTAATTTCCTTCTCTGTAAATTCTTTCTCAAGATCATCGTTCATGTCATCGGTAACTACCCTTGTGAACAAACCCAGTAGCTCATTTGGACTGATGCTTTTATCCTCAGCGAAGAGCTCCTTAAAGAAATTGGTTGCCATCCTGTTCAGTTCACCTTTTTCCCCAACCCACTGTCCATTGTTATTTCTCAGTTTTGATCAGGGGCGAAACTGGGCCTGGGGCAACTGGGGCTGTAGCCCCAGGCGTGGCCCAAGTAGTACCTGTACGCATAGTAGGAAAAAAATTCAGAATTTGGGCTACATAGAAGCTCAGCCCCAGGCTTCACGTACAGGCCTTTAAGGCTTCACGTACAGGCCTTTTACTTGCACGTGGCCAATGTAAAACCAATCGCCCAGTTTACACTTCGATCTGTAGCCTGATCGTTCGTCAATCAAGTCAATCAACAAAGAAAAAAAAAACACCCTCTCCTGATCGTCGCAACAGAAACCCTCGCCTCGCTAGAACAGAGCGCCCAAGCGCTGCGCCGCCGCCCGCCGCCCTCGTCAACCCACGATCGGCGATTCCCCGCCACGCCGGCGGCCGTGTCCAGTATCCTGCCTCCCGCATCTTGTTCTTCTCAATCTATTTCTAAATTGCAGTGCACACACCCAGGACGACGCACTCTGTGCTGCACAGGTAATATCTAATCTGTATCATCAAATTTTATTTTCTCTAATTCCTTTATACCAACCAAACTCAATGAGTTATATTTATTTAGTCAATTTATTTCATTGTTGTCAGGAAATTTAGAAATACAAGATGAAGAGGATCCGTACAATTGAATCTTTCTTTGAGTCAACATCCAACCAGCATGCAGCCAACAATACCAACACTCATGGATGCCGCTAGAAGAGAGTTTTTGGCCATGGGAGCATGTCGACTAACATGCCATGTTTATGAACAGGAAAGAATTGGGAAGCAGATGAGAGGCTTTCGTGAAGAGTGGTACAAATCACATGATTGGTTGGAATATAATGTTTCTAAAAAAGCTGCCTTCTGTTTTCATTGTTTTCTTTTTAAG
This sequence comes from Triticum dicoccoides, assembly GCF_002162155.2. NCBI lineage: Eukaryota > Viridiplantae > Streptophyta > Magnoliopsida > Poales > Poaceae > Triticum > Triticum dicoccoides. Next base: position 668,432,947 of record NC_041381.1, read on the forward strand.
CAACCAAGAGCTGAAAACTATGGAATAGAAGCATATACAAAGAAAGGTTTTAGTATCTGGAAAAATGCTATTGCATCTTTTGATACTCATGTCGTAATGTTAACAGTGCTCATAATAGAGCAAGAAGACAATGTCAAGCTTTTCAAAACCCGAGGCAAAATGTGGAACATGTATGGGCCAGTTCAGACAAGGAGAAAGAGTACTTGGGTCGTCTCACTATAATGTTAGGTGTCGTGAGGTTTCTTTTATTGCAAGCTCTTGCTTTTTGTGGACATGATGAGTCTGCTAACTCAAACAATAAGGGGAATTTCTTAGAGATTGTGCAGTGGCATGAAAAAAAGGATCTAAATACCGCTAAGTTGTTAGATTGTGCTCCTGAAAATAACTTGTTGACATCTGCACAAAGACAAAAGCATTTCTCGGCTATGAGCATTGTCAAAACTGATCTGCGAAACAAGATGAATGCCGAATGGATGAATCACCGTTTGGTGTGCTATATTAAGCATGATGTATTTGCAAGCATTGATGATATTAAGATTATACAATGCTATCAGAAAATGAGGAAACACAAGGGGCTATTACCTCGTGGACTTCGTGTTAATGGTATAATATGTTCTTTTTTTTTTTGCAAAATTTCATACGAACAATTGAGTAGTCTGTGTCCTGTGTCTTGATTTTAAATACTTGATTTTATATTTGTAGATCCAGGTCTTTTTACTATTGTTGGTGAAGAAATGAGGGCCTTGAATTAAGCAAGTCTTCGCTAATTTGGTACCAACCCATGTTTGCAATGATGCACTTTGTTAAACTATTTGTTTTATGGATTTTCCTCTCGTGATAATAATGAATTTTAATTTCGTCTTGAATGTGATTTTGTGTCATACTTATAACACACATTGATGTGTGTAGTATTTGACGTTATATTTAGTCAGTTAGTTTTAGCCCTAGGCTTTGAGAAATCCTGGTTCCGCCTCTGGTTTTGATATGGTGTGTGTTTTCCTTCTCCATGTGGCTTGACACTGAAACCAGTCGGTGTTCCTATCCCTCTCCCATAAATAGGTTGATCTTGATCTTTGCCGCCACATGATCTCTTCTCTCAGCAGAAGCTCGTCAAGTTCCTCGGCTACTCTTTTTATTTCTTTGTGTCAGTCTGGGAGTTAGGAGCTTTTCTTCATCAAAACCTCCAGTCTCTTTCTCAACTTATTTGTTTGCCGGGTGATGGACCTGATCTTGTGAGAGCTCCACCTGCGGAGACATTGCTGCATGGTGCAAAGTTTTTCATGTACCTCCCTTAGATTTGTAGCTGTTCTCACTGAATTCCAGTTCTCCACCGTCAATTGGAGCGTTCCCTCTCCCTCTCACATCGCTTCGTATTTGAAGTTCTGAACATTTTCTTCTTTCTGTACTCTTAACTTGCCCCCAAACTGCAGCAACAGTGGTAGGTGATCAGAGCGAGTGGAGCATATGTGTTCCACTTTGGCTGTTGGGAACCATTTATTCCAGCACCGGGTGGCCACCCCATGGTCCAACCTAGCCTTCATATTGTTTCTCCCTGCTTGTTTGTTGTCATATGTCCACCCCCGGTTCCCTGTACCCCAAATCGTGCAGCTCACACCAGTCCAATACTTTCCTCAAATCGGCCATGTGTTTCTCTGACCTTTTTGTTACTGAGTAGTGTTCACTCTGCCAGAGAGTCTCGTTGAAGTCACTACCCTGGAACAGGACGATACCCCAACGACCTTTTTGATCAGATCAACGGTTTGAGCTATAAGACATTTTAAAGTTTTGAAATATGTACAATCCAGGATGCATCAGTTTTTTTCCTTCTAATGCATGCCTCCATGTGCATGTGAAGGAAAGATTACAAGAACTTTTTTTATGTCCTAATAATTTATGTGTAAACAACATGATAAGTTATGCACAGCCGACTTGATAACTTGTGTAGCACACGCGTGGTAACTTTGTACTAAAAAAAGTCGTCGGAACATATCAAGATGAGATCTAGGTCTCATCGCGAAGATTTTTTTATGTGAAAGCGGTTTTTAAATTTGAGCGACGGTTTAGCCTACAAAACATTTTAAATTTTAAATTACAAAGGAATCTTTGTTGATGTCATCTGTTTTGTTGTATATGTATGCATGTTTGAAAATGGAGTGGCCAGCTCGCGCCTCACTCCTGGGCATGCAAAGTCACAGTCGCATTCCTCGCATGCAGCTCGTTTAGTCGCTCTCCTCGTATGCAGCTCATTTACTAATCACCCTCGTTCAGATCTGTTGTTTAACGTACAGTCGACTGGACGTTAGCACAGTCCATTTAATATATATCCAGGGGTAAGGCATAACCTTTCTTTCATTCCTTGCAGTTTTGAGGTAATAGTTCATCTCCGTTGAGAACACATGATTCATCCACATACTAAAAGAATTCTTTTTATGGTACATCGTACTACTCAACATACTGGGTACTCCCACCGTCCAGAAATACTTGTCATTAAAATGAATGTATCTAGATGTATTTTAATTCTAAATACATATTTTTCATCCATTTTGATGACAAGTAATTCCGGACGGAGGGAGTAGTATTTAGTTGATGCAACGGCCAGTATGGATTGATCAAATTTTCGTTCAAGGACATATTGGTAATTCCCAACCTGACGTAGATCTCTTCTTTCTTAATTTAGTCAGAATTATTAATCTAACTAATTAAGTTAATCTCATCTCATCCGATGCAGCACCGTTCGTCCGCTACTCGCGACACCATCCTGCCGCAAAATCTCAATGCATGCATGCGCCGGCGCGCTAGCCACTATAATTTTCATTTGATGAGCAGCAACGGCAAAGCGGCGGACGGTGCGATGGCGAGCGAGGCGGCGCGGGCGTGCGGTGGTGGGCGACTCCCTGAGCCTCCTCGCGTGCGTAAGTGCATTACGGGAGCAAACAGTGATCTGATTGTTGGGTACGTGCGTGACCTGATTGTGTAATCTGTGTTGGAGAAGGACACGGCGGTAGACCAGCCGTCTTGGACTATACCCCAAGCAATACATGTTGTACCCTAATTGTAACTCATATGCTGTATATATATATGGAGGCTGGGGCGTCCGGTTTAGCACCCCAGATCATTGTTTACATGGTATCAGACACCGGGCCACGATCTCCCTAAAACCCTAGCCTCCCCGATCCAACTCTCGATCCCTTCCCATGGCTACAGCCGCCGAACTCCAGAAACTCGAAGCCGAGCTCAAGGAACGCGAGTCCCTTCTCCGAACTCGCCAAGAAGAGCTTGACCGGCGCCTCGCCGAGTCTGGCAAAGCCCCAGCCACCACCCCAAACCCCTCCTCATATGTCGCTTCCCTCAAACCTAATGTCGCCATAACCCTAGACCTCCATGAATCCAACTACATCAAGTGGCGCGAGGTGGGTATCGTTGCCCTCGGTCGCTATGGCCTCACCCACCATGTCACCGTCGACGGCGCGGCCACACCATCCGACACTTCGCCCACCTCTGATTGGGCACGTGACGACTTCACTGTCCTTTCATGGATCTATGGCTCGATCTCCCCCAAGCTCTTCGGCATCATCATGGCACCTGGGTCTACGGCGCGGCAGATCTAGGACTCCATCGCCAACCTCTTCCACGACAACAAGAAAAGCCGCGCCCTTGCTCTGGATGCGGAATTTCGCAACACAACTCAAGGTGACATGTCTGTCCACGACTACTGCGCCAAGCTCAAGTCTCTCGCCGATGCTCTGGGCGACGTTGGTGAGACAGTTTCCGACGAGACGCTCGTCCTGATGGTGCTTCGCGGCCTCAATGAGCAGTACAACCATCTTCGCTCCTTCCTGCCATATCAGGTCCCGTTCCCCTCCTTCCCGCAGACTCGCTCAGCACTCGTCCTCGAGCAAACCCAGAAGAAGACCAACGCGAAGCATGCGTCCGCCACAACGCTCTGGGCCAGTGGCAACAGCATCCTCCCTCATGGCAGCACATCGGCACCACCACCTCCACCGCCCGCTGACCGTGGCTCCAACTCCAACACCGCCACCATGCCCTCCTTCAACACTGGCCGTGGCGGTGGCTACGGCGGCCGACATGGACGCGGCGGTGGCCGTGGTCGAGGACGCGACAACAACAACCCCTGGATGTTCAATCCTTGGACTGGTCTCCCAACTCGGGCCGGCCAACAGCAGCAGCAGTCCTCACCACCACCATGGCAGCAGCTTCCCACCGCACCATGGCAGCCACGTTGGCGCGCTCTTGGTGTCCTGGGTCCCCATCCTGGCGCTACCCCCTTCCACGCATACACGGCATATAGGCACCCGCAGCTTCCTCCTGGCACGTCCCCCAGCTCCACCGGCACACCTCATCAGCATCTGGACCCTGCTTTGCTAACTGCTCTTCAGAACCTGCAGCTCCACGGAAATCAAGAATGGGTCATGGACACTGGCGCCTCATCTCACATGGCATCCGACTATGGTACACTCTCCTCCATTACTCCCACTTCCTCACATAAAATAATAGTTGGCAACGGTGCATCTCTCCCTGCTACTCACACCGGTTCATCCATCCTTTTCTCCTCCTCCTCTAACCCCTTTTATCTTTATAATATTCTCGTTGTTCCCTGCATTATCAAAAATCTTATATCTGTTCGTCAATTCACCATGGATAACCTTTGTTCTATCGAGTTTGATCCATTTGGTTTTTCTGTGAAGGATCTCCTCACCAAGACCGTACTTCTTCGATGCAATAGCTCTGGCGCCCTCTACACACTCTGCAGTCCACCCCAAGCTCAAGCCCTCCTCGCCGCCACCACCACCGACCTTTGGCAGCGCCGTCTTGGACATCCTGGCCATCATACCATGTCCCGTCTTCAGCAACGTCAACACATACCACCCAATAAATCGTCGTCAACACTTTGCCATGCCTGTCAATTAGGCCGTCATGTTAGATTACCATTTTACTCTTCGATGTCATCTAGTATTAAACCTTTTCAACTATTACACTGTGATTTATGGACATCTTCGATTCCTAGTCCTTCTAGTTTTTGCTACTATCTTATTATTGTTGATGATTATACACATTACTTTTGGAGTTCTCCTTTACGCAAAAAATCCGATGTATATGCTACCTTCCTCGCCTTCCACGCCTATGCTCAAACTCAGTTTAATCTCAGTATCCTTTCTATCCAATGTGACAATGGCCGAGAATTTAACAACACCAAACTTGACCTTTTTTTGCTCCACCCATGGCATCCTCCTCCGTTTTTCTTGCCCATATACCTCCCAACAAAACGGCAAAGCCGAGCGTGCCATCCGTACCACCAATAGTGTTATTCGCACACTTCTATTTCAAGCCTCCATGCCATCATCGTTCTGGGCCGAAGCTCTTTCCACCGCATTTTTTCTTCTCAACATCCGACCTACCTCAACCACTTCCTTCTCTACACCCTTCGAAAACCTATATGGCACCACTCCTCCCTACGACACTCTTCGCGTTTTCGGCTGCCTATGCTACCCCAACACCATTGCCACCTCCCCCAACAAACTATCTCCTCACTCCACTAAATGTGTCTTCCTTGGTTACCCTCCTCGCCACAAAGGATATAGATGCCTAGACCTTGCTACAAGACGTGTTATTATCTCTCGACATGTCATATTTGACGAGTACACCTTCCCTTATGCCTCGACCCCTCCTACACCTACGTCTACACCTCCTGAACCTGACTTGTTTGATCCTGTCCTTCCTGCTCCTCTACAACACGCATCCCAATCCACCCCGACAGATCATCACCACCAAACTAGCCCGCCACCCTCCTCTGCACCCTCTCCTACACACACCATCAAACCAGTCCGCTCCCCTCCCCTGCACCCTCTCCTGAACAACACCATCCACCCAGTTCGCCACCATCCCCTGAACCTGCTGACCAACACCACCACCCAAGCCCGCCACCCTCCCCTGCACCACAACCCACACCACCACCTCCTCCTACACACCGAACTCGGTCAGTAACCGGTCGTCTTCCCGGCCGTCCCAACAAACTTAAACTCTCAACTATAGTCTCTTCCCCTCTTCCTCACAATTATCTTACCGCCCTTCGTGACCCTAATTGGCGCCATGCCATGCAGGAAGAATTTGATGCCCTCACTCTCAACCAGACCTGGACCCTTGTCCCGCCCCCTCCTGGTACCAACATAGTTAGTGGCAAATGGATTTTTTGCCACAAATTAAATTCTGATGGCTCTCTCTCTCTCTCTCGCCACAAAGCTCGTTGGGTTGTCCGAGGTTTCTCACAACAACCCGGCATCGACTTTGATGAGACCTTTAGTCCTGTTGTGAAACCTGCCACCATCCGTATCGTTCTATCTCTATCTCTAACTAACAACTGGCCTATTCACCAACTCGATGTCAAAAACGCTTTTCTTCATGGTAACCTAGAGGAGGTGGTCTACAGCCAACAACCTTCTGGATTCATTGATCCTCAACGACCTACTCATGTTTGCCGTCTCCTTAAATCTCTCTATGGTCTTAAACAAGCCCCTCGCGCTTGGTTCCAACGTTTTTCTTCGCATGCACGTTCACTTGGCTTCGTCGAATCTAAGTCTGATGCTTCCCTCTTTATTCTTCGTCGTGGTTCAGATATGGCTTATCTTCTTCTATATGTCGATGATATTATTCTCACAGCTTCCTCTCCAATCTTTCTTACCACCATCACTACTGCTCTTAGTCATGAATTTGCCATGAAGGATCTCGGCCCTCTTCATCATTTCCTTGGTATCTCTGTCACCCGTACACCCACTAGTCTTCATCTTTCTCAAAAACAATATATTTTGGATGTTCTTTCCCGAGCCGGCATGTATGACTGTCATCCTGTTTCCACTCCCATTGACACCCAGTCCAAGCTTTCTGCCACTGCAGGCTCTCCTTTTTCTGATCCTTCCTTATATCGCAGCCTTGCCGGCGCCCTTCAGTATGTCACCTTAACTAGACCTGAGATTGCCTATGCGGCTCAGCAGATTTGTCTTCATATGCATGACCCACGCGACTCTCACTTCTCTCTTATCAAGCGTGTCCTTCATTATCTTAAAGGTACTCTTGCTCACGGTCTTGTTCTCCACCGATCCTCCTCACATTCCTTAGTGGCCTATTCGGATGCCGATTGGGCTGGTTGCCTAGACAGACGTTCTACTTCCGGGTTTTGTGTGTATCTTGGAGACAATCTTATCAGTTGGTCCTCTCGCCATCAAACCACTGTGTCTCGCTCTAGTGCTGAAGCTGAATACCGTGTTGTGGCTACATGTGTTGCTGAAACTTGTTGGGTTCGACAACTACTGCAGGAACTCCATAACCCTATTCATACAGCCACTATTATCTATTGTGACAATGTCAGCACTGTCTACAGGACCGCCAACCCAGTGCATCACCGTCGTACTAAACATATCGAGCTGGATATTCATTTTGTCCGTGAGAAAGTTGCTCTTGGTGCTGTGCGAGTCCTCCATGTTCCCTCATCCTTGCAGTTTGCTGATATATTCACCAAAGGGCTGCCGACTCTCGTGTTCCGAGAATTCAGGTCCAGTCTTCACGTCGATCCTCTCCCTGGTTCAGACTGCGGGGGCGTGTTGGAGAAGGACACGGCGGTAGACCAGCCGACTTGGAGTATACCGCAAGCAATACATGTTGTACCCTAATTGCAACTCATATGCTGTATATATATATGGAGGCTGGGGCGTGCGGTTTAGCACCCCAGATCATTGTTTACAATCTGGCTGGCGGGCGACCTCATTAAACACTGCTGTGGCCTTAGGCAGGGTGATCCGCTTTTGCCATTCCTGTTCATTCTGGTAATGGAGCCGTTACAACGCATCCTTGACTTGGCGGTCGCCGCAGAGTCTATCTCACCGCTACGGGATAGGAAGGATACGGCGGTTTCGCACTTCGCTTTATGCGGACGACGTCGCGCTCTTCCTCAACCCCGTTAAAGCGGAGCTGGCCACTGTGCGCGCCATCCTAACCTCCTTCGGCCGAGCCAGTGGGCTGCACGTCAACTTCGAGAAAAGTGCGGTCGTCCAAATCCGCTGCGAGCTGTTGGACGTTGCTGATATCATCAGTCCGCTCGGGGCTGCTATATATAGCCTCCTTTCCATGCAAATTCCTCGGCCTGCCACTTTCCCTCCGAAAATTGCGCAAGATCGACATTTTGCCTCTTCTGGAGAAGATCGGGCACGACTGGCATTGTGGAAGGCTAAGCTGCTGTCCATGGCGGGCATGCTGGTCCTCCTTAACGCCGTGCTATCCGCCTTCACGGTGTACTGGCTGTCCGTATTTGAGCTGCCTGCTTGGGCGCGGGCCGAGATCGACAAGCTGCGTCGGGCATGGCTTTGGAAAGGCGACGAATCCTGTCATGGTGGACACGGTAAGATTGCTTGGAGCAGAATTTGCCGGCCAAGGCAGCTCGGAGGCCTTGGCATCATTGATCTGCAGTGTTTCGATGCTGCCTTGCGCCTCCGCTGGCTGTGGCATGAGCGCGTCTCCCCCTCAAAGCCCTGGATCGGCCTCCCAACGCCTTGCAAGATTGCTGACAGAGCCATTTTTTGTTGGGCAAATAAGCCACGGTACTGGGCATAGTCCGGCAAGTGTGTGCGTACCCGAGCGTGTGCGGCAAGCGTGCGTGGGTCTGTTGAGTAGCGTAGCGATGGGTTGCAGCCGGCCGTGTAGGACGTGCTCATGCGCGTCATGGGCTGAGCTTGCGGATCGTGGACTCGGCAGGCGCGGGCGTCATGCAGCTGGGTCGTGGGCTGCATGCGTGCATGTCAGGATGTAAATGGTCAGTCCACTGGATGTTGTGGGACTGCCCGCACTGGCCATCATTTTTTGTGTGGAATTACGCGGGAGCCCAGTTAATTTTCATGCGGGATATGTGGCGTCCACATACTGCCGCATATATTTACAAAGCTTAGACTGGATAAGCTGACATACAAAGGATCACTCGAACAGTGGATAATATTAGCCCACACTGACATAACGATCGCTACTAATAATCACTAGTGAGTTCGAGCTTCATTCAGGGAAATTCAGTAGTCGCCTCTAGAATAACAAAATCCACAAAGCAGCGGCAACTTAACTAAAAACGCCTATCAAAGCAGCAGAAATATCTCCTGTATGTGAACAAAAAGGAATATGCAACACACTCCCCATCCTCCATATCCCAAAATTAACAGAAAGCACCTAGAGTCCTAGACTCAAAACGGCACCAAATGATAAAACTATCAGCTAAGAGCATCTTCCATTCTTCTGTCAGCTTTGTGTCGGGCGACCTTTGTACACCAAGCTATGCTCACTGGTCTTTCACTTGATTAATCGGAATCAGAATGGTCCCATGACTGGCCTCATCTTCGGTCGACTCAACTGATTTTTTCTCCAGAAACATCTCAACCTGCGGTCATTCAAGTTTATTAATAAGTTATATAAGACATACAGTACTATCTACATGAAAAAGAAACAAGGATAAGAAGTAAGCAGGGTTCCTTAAATCACAAGCATACACCAGTGTGTATTTCCTTTCCCTAAAATGATTGTTAATCAATATTGTCGAGGAGGGAAGCAAAACCATCAAGGATAAAAAGTGCAGATAGCTAGCACCACAATCTTTAAAAAATGCAGATAGCTAGCAACAAATTCACAATAGGCAATGATCTTAAATTAATATTCTAACCAAGAAGAGTCCTTAATGAGTATTATTGTGACCAGATCTTGATAGCATAATTGCAAGGATGATAAATACATACAAGTTAGCAGCATACACAATTTATATTCAGAGCGCAACTCGAAACTATGGACGTAAAAGAAACCAGATTTAACTCAAATGCTCCCCAAATTTAATAGTATTTCTAGAAACATTTTTGAACAAGGGATTCAAACTTTTCACGAAGTCTCTAAAACCACTGTACTCAACTATTGAGAAAGGCAACTCATGCATTACTATCATTCTGGCAAGCAAATCTCTAGATGTTTCTTGATCAAAGTTCCATTGCTTAAGCATAGAGGCATCAGGAGATGAAACCGAGGACTTCATCTTCTCAACGTAGAGGTGTAAATCTGACCTTTTTTCGCAAGCAGCCAAGTGTCTTCTTACACCACTTGTGCCAACATCTCGTCCATCTTGAAACACTTCATGACAGTGCTTGCACTGAGCTTTGACAAGTATCTTATGACGATAAATTGGTTTGAAATCCCTCCAAACAGCAGAAGTTAGCCTTCTTGTCTTGCGGACTGTTAATTGGCAAGCAAATAAAATGTCAACTCACAAGAACATTTTAAACTTGTAACTACATACAAGTGTAATTACAAAAGAGAAAAAACAAAGCCAACTCACCATGTGGATGATTAATTTTTGAGCCTCCAAATGGAGTAGTCACTGGAGAAGGGGATCCTAAGATAGATGGTGATCTCGCGGACGAATTTGCCCTCTCCTCCAATGGGGAACTTGCAATCCTCGTTGAGGGAGACCTGCCCCTTTTTGAGGCTGCAACTCTTGCTAGAAGACCAAGGGAAGATCTCCACGTGCTCGCCACCGGTGACCTTACCAATGGTGTCTTGTCGCTCTTTGACTATGTGTCATAGGTGGAGAATCTCGTCTCTAGATAACGAAACACAGAAAGTTCAAAACATGATATCAATTTCAAGAAGGTATAAAAGCAGATTTGTGGTATAGAGTGAGGTTTAATAGAGAAATCTGGCAAGAAAAATGACCTGTAGCCCCTCTGTTGTAGCTCCTTGAACAAATTCAGAACAGTTCATTGAACGAGCATGTTTCATCTTCCCCTGCAACTCCTCCTCCTCCTGGTTTTTCCTCTTCTTCTCTAGCTTCTTCCTCTTCTCTTCTCTCTTCTCTTTCCTCTTCTCTTCCAGGCTTTTCTTTCTCTCCTTATGCCTTCGTTTTTCCTTCTGCCTTTCTAATCTGTAACGCAAACACAGGGGGTCAAAAAAAATCAAAGAATACAAGTAATGTCACGGGGAAACACATGAGGGCCAGATACTTACTTCCGTTCCTCATCGATAGCATTCCACACATGTTGTTCCTGCTCCATGGCTTCCCACTTTTCAGCTTGCTTGTCGATCGTCAACACCATTTGGTCGTACATCACCCATGGTAACTTCCATCAAATCTGCATTGAATGTCCAATGAATGCTAAATTTAACTAGCAATCAGAACAAATGGACGCAACCGTAGAATTGTTCTATTTGCTTTCTTCAGACACAATACAAGATTTCACCATTAACATACAAATTTAGCATACACCGAACTCCTATAGCGATATTCTAATTCTGACCGCCAGAGCAAGATATACTTTGATATTTTTACAATTAATATCTGGAAATAGAAGAACGATTACAATTAATATTGACATGCCAGTGTGATACGTATTGTACAACTTGTTTAGAATTCAGAGGGATGTTTTTACAGGTGCAATGCTCTTGCAACTAGTTTCGTACGAATCACAACGACTTTTTGCTAGCTGCTCCTCTGACTAATTCCTTTTTATAGACCATTCTACCTACTCCAAATAATTTCTTGGTTCATGCATTGATTGTTCTGCAAAAACATGCAACGGGATACCTGCGGCAGCGTGAGGAAGCTTTCATTGAAATCATCAAAAGATCGCCGCATGCTATATGGAAATACCCTGTAATGTACTTGCCTGTACACTCTTGATAAAGTCAATGACCACCACACCCCCCTGCCTTGGTCCCCATAATCCAGAAATATATGGACATCAATAAGTAATGAACGCTAATCTACTAGAAGATTGTCAGTGGTATTGGGCAAAGATAACCAAGAACCATCTAATTCGTCACCTGGAGTAGTACGCGTATAGTCGTGTTTGCATTGCCCACTCATCACTACACAGCCAAATTAGAGTAGTGCATAGCTTGGCACTGTCTGCATCTATACTAGGATCTTTTGGTCCTTCGATCTTAACTAAGTACCACTAAATAGTCTTTAATTGTGTTGTTCCTCTGATATATAGAGAGATTCTAATTCTGACCACGAGAGCAAGAGATTCGTACGAAACTAGTTGCAAGAGCATTGCACCTGTAAAAACATCTCTTTGAATTCTAAACAAGTTGTAATACGTATCAAACTGGCATGTGGATATTAATTTACAGTTCATAACAATATATCAATTAACAAAGTTGCGGACACAAGGGAGTGGACCAAGTACTATCTCAAGTACCTAACAAATGCCGGACGGCGGATTCGCAATAAATTGCAGAGAAGCTCATCGTCTATAGATTCAGCAAGCTACTCACATCCACACATAATAGTAATATCTAACAGGCTACTCACATTCAGTATAGCTGATGCACAACAAAACATGGATCACAACTAGTGTAGCTGATTCACATCAAGCAATTGAAGAAGACATGCCTGGCCCCTTGGGGTAGAATAGGAGGAGGGGGGATTTTGCATACCTTGGGGTAGAATAGGAGGAGGCGGGGGAGCAGGGGCCGAAGAGGCCATCACCGGGATCGGGGAGGGAGCAGCCACGCAGGGCTCGGCTTGGTCCCTGGCTATCCCCTTTGACGGCGGCGGAGGAGCAGGAGCTGAAGAGGGCGTCGGCAGGATAGGGGAGAGAGCAGAGGAGCCATCCTCGCAAGGCTTGGCTCGGTCGCCGGCGATGTCCTTGGACGACGGCCTCTTCGAGAAACACGACGGCGACGGCGGCTCCATGGGATTGGAAGCGGGAGGTGGTGCCGCACCACTGGTGCGGTGGAGATGGCGGCGACGGCGCCCTAGCCTAGGGCATGACGTGACTGGGAAGGACGCGAAGGGGGGTTGTGGACTGCCGCTGGCTCGATGGGCTTTTCTGGGCTATCCACTTGCGCCATTTAATTTTTCTGGGTGTCCACGAATGCCACATAATGTTTTTTTGGTGGATGGCATATGTGGGACTAATGGGACCCATCGCCACCTACATCCTGACGTGCATGTAGTTAGCTCTGGCTGCGGTGGATGCATGCGTGCTTGCGTGTGGTAGCTAGCCTGATGTGTGTAGCTTGGGGTATAAAATGCCCTCTGTGTACTCGTTGTAGTCTGCGGGCTGAGTTCGGAAATACAAGCGGCCGTTTGTGCGGCCGGCGGCGTACGTGCGCTGGGCAAAGCTACTTGTGTCCATCTCCTTCCTCTAGTCTTCTTCTTCCTCGAGAACTGAGTGAGGCAGGGGAGTAAATTGCATAAAACGACCACTTTGAGGGCTAGGTTTGCGAAAAACACTAGGATACAGTTTCTCTGCAGAAAACATCACATCTTGCGTAATTGTTTTGCAAAACCCACTGAACGGCGGATTTGGCTCGGTTAAGCACGTTTATGACAGATGGGGCCCTTTTTTGCCTACGTGGTGTAACATTTCGTGCCAAGTCAATTTTAATATAATTTTACAAACTAGTCTATAGATTTTACATAGACACCCCTAAATCAAAAAGGAAAAAAGCAATCAGCCCACATGCATCGCAACTGGTTGGGGCGGTCAACGCAGCTGGTGACGGGCGCCTCCTCGCGCAGCAGGCCAAATCGGGGGAGGGGCGGCACCCCTCACCGGATCCGGCAGCCGGCGTTGGGCGGCTCCTCGCGCTGGAGGCCAAATCGGGGTCGCGACGCGACATCCCTCGCTGGATCCGGCAGCCCGAGCTGGGCGTCTCCTCACGCGGGAGTCCAAATTGAGGCCACGGCGTGTCATCCCTCGCCGAATCCGGACAAGGTGGCGGCGTTGGGGGCCAAATCGGGGCGACAACGCGGCATCCCTCGCCGGAGGTGGCGGCGCCTGGAGCAAGTGTGCGCATCGACGTTGGCGGCTCACGTGGTGGCGCGCGGCCGCGTCTTGAGCATCGAGGGCGGCACCGCCGTGGGGGAGTGGAGCGTGGAGCGCCAGGGCTGGCTCGAGGCGGGCCCTTAGCCGCCTGGTCTCAAGGCCGGCACAGCGTGCGCAGTCGAGCGGCGGCAGCGGCGGGCGCGTGGTGGCGACATGCGCCATTGAGTTCAAGGAACGCTGCGGCGGGCACGCATTGTGGGTGTTCGACAAGTCCAAGAACTGGACCATGGTGCGCCCTCCTCCGCAGTTCGTTGGCTTCGTCTGCTCCGGCGAGCTACTACTTGCGGCAGCGGCGGGATCCTCTCCTCGGGCGGCTGCGGGAGCGAGGCCGGCGAAGTCCAGGGAGACACGGGGGAAGGGTCTATGCGGTATGGGAAAACAATGTTGGGGCTGTTTTTGCTTTTTGACCCATCTACCGCTTTTTTTGAGAAAACGTTAAGCCACGTCAGCAAAAAACGGGGCCCATTTGTCATAAGCGTGCTTAACCGAGCCAAATCCGCCGTTCAGTGAATTCTGCAAAACAATTGCGTAAGATGTGATGTTTTCTGCAGAGAGAACTGTATCCTAGTGTTTTTCGCAAACCTAGTCCTCAAAGTGATGGTTTTATGCAATTTACTTGGGGCAGGGCGGTCGAGCTCCGGCGAGCAGGGGAGGAGGCCGGCGGCAACAACATTTTTGCGGCGGCGACGCGGGTGGCACTCGGAGGCGGGGACCGCGCCAGTTTTTGGTTCGACAGTTGGCTTGAGGGCTCTGCGCCGTTCACCCTAGCTCCGGAGCTCTTCACGGTGTCCAGGCGCAAGTTTCGATCGATTCGGGAGGCACTACATGGTGGTCGCTGGATCTTCGACCTGAGGGGCGGGGGCGGATCACGAACGAATCGTTACCTGCCTTTGTGCATCTCTGCTCTGGTCAGCGATAAGTCGTGTTCAGCTGTGGCCAGGGGAGCCTGATGTCGTCTCTTGGAAACTTACTGAGAGCGGCTGTTTCTGGATGGCGTCCGCATACAGACTGCAGTTCCTTGGCTCCACGAGGTTACCGATGTGGAACTCCGTTTGGGGTGCTTGGGCGCCGGCAAAGTGCCGCCTGTTCGCATGGTTATTTATTCGGCCTGAACAGGCTCCTCACGGCTGACCGGTTGCTTGCTCGACAATGGCCAAACTCCTATTTTTGTCCCGTTGTGTCGACGTAACCTAACCTGGAGACGGCGGAGCACCTCCTCATCATCTGCAACTGGTCGAAGCAGCTCTGGGCACGGGTAGTCATTCGTTTCCATCTGCCGGGCTTCCTGCCGGCCTCCAGGCCACCATGGGTGTCGCTTCACGTGTGGCTCTCCAATCTTACGGCAGGGACGGTGCAGGCCAAGCATGGCAGGTCTATGGCTTTGCTGGTACTCTGGTAAAAAAGGTTGGCCATTTTTTAAAAAAAGGTTGGCCATGGCGGGGAAGAAACCTGCCTGCGTGATTGATAGTACCAAAAATGCCCCCAACGAGTTAATATACTACCGAAAAACTGGTGTAGTATCGGCTAATCTGGGCCCTACAAGCCAAAGAAATGAACGGCCCAGGTTGACTTGATGTACCGTAAAGGAATAGGCAGCAAACACGGATGGCGTTATGAATGAAAGTCTACACACATATTGTTAAGGGCATGTACAATGATGCTATCTTAGAGTGCCACGTAAGATAAATGATGAGGTGGAGGAGAGAGAACTCATAAGAAAAAGGCTTGTCTTCTCTTATTTAAGATAAGACAAGAGATGATCTCTTAGCACAATTTGTCTCACCATGTTTTAAGGAATGACTAGTTATTGAAGATAGGGCTAAGATATAACCCATTGTAGATATAATTTTTTGTCATCTCTAAATTACATGCAACACTTAAGATAAGACTGTCTTATCAACCATTGTACATGCCCTAAAACACCCATGTCATAGTTCAGTATAGATGACAAAAGGTAAGAAAAAAGGAAACCATGGCTCAGGGCTGCGTAGGCTTCTGTTTTGCATGGCTTAGAGGACATGAAAAACAGCGGACATTTTGGCGCTGATTAGCCCTAGTATGGAATGCAAGTAGAACATCCGGTCTGATATCGAGATGGTCCTGCAAGCAAAGTCCTTCCATCCCCCTTTGAAGAAGATGCGCCAGCTTTTGTGTAGTTGCTTTTGCCCATGAATGAGTAGTGCCGCAGCCCACGCTCCGGTATATATTCGGCTTTGAATCTACTTCCTTTGTGATTTTCTGCATGCCACGTTATTGACAAAAAGAATGAACAACCTGTATTGCTTGGTTTTATCAATGATCGCAAGAATAATAAGGTTTTGAAGTAATGAGGAACTAAAAAACTGAAAAAGAAAAGAAAAGAATGAGAAGACTAAAAACTGAGAGAAATGCAAAACAAAGGAAATGAAGAACTGGGAACCAGAGGTGATAGACCATTTTTTTTACGAGAAACTGAAACGCTAAGGAAACATCCAAGCTCTAACTGCTAATTATGTACAGCTTCTATGGCGCCAAAGGCAGCCATTAAAGTAGAGGGATGGTTGAAGCCACCTGCTGGATTTTTCAAACTCAAGGTGGACGCAGATTTTGATCAACATCTTCTGATGGGTCCTGCTGGAGCTATTTTTTCTGGAAACTTCAAAGCTGCAGGGAACTGGAAAATCGATATATATGTGTGCAGATGTCATTTCTGCTGAAGGGATGGTCCTAAGGTGGGGTTTATGTCTGCCCCAAACGATTGGTTGCAACAAGTTGATGATCAACTCAGATAACCTACAAGTGGTGGAACAATGAAAAATGCAAGTCATTCAATGGGGTAGTGGTGTCTATCTTCGATGATTGTTACTCCCTCCGTCCCATAATATAAGAACATTTTTTATACTAGTGTAATGTTAAAAATGTTCTTATATTTTGGGACAGAGGAGTATCATCTTGCTTGCAAGTTTCCCGGTGCTTGTTTTGATCATTGTAATAAACTACTCCTTTCGTCCCATAATGTAAGAATATTTTTTGACACTAGTGTTCTTATATTATGGGATTTCGTAACTCATGAGCTTAGTAGAATGGCCATGAGAGTTCCTTGTGTGTAGGTAGATGATGCCCCATCCGAGCTTATCCCTCTCTTGTTGAATGATGTAACAATTAGGCTAATAAAGGGTGGGAATTGTTATAAAAAACACTGAGGAAAGATAGAAACCAATAAGATAGACACATTGAAACAAAGGTAGCTTTCCGCAAAAAAAGAAAAAAGAAGAAACAAAGGTAGCTATGCCTTGAGGTTGACTAGGCCAAGTAACAGTGCAGAACAGTGAATAAAAATTGAACACTAGGGAAATAATCGACTGAATAACCTGAACAATCACGACATGAAGGACTGAACACACGCACCCCAATCTGTGAATGATAACTAGTGGTCTGAATGAATGAATAACACTGACGACTGACTAAGATAAAACAATGACTCGACAAACAAACTGAAAAGGTTACACGCCGACTCATTCCTTATCTGTCAGCCAAAACTGGAAAATGTTGTGATGATGGTCTGAATGTGACGATGATGGACTAAACATGAGACATGGCAAACTAGGATTGAATACACACACGGGCGCAACTAAAGAAAACCTATAGAAAACTAATTAATGACTGAATGACAGGACTCATGAGTCATGAGTAGATGAACATGATGCTGAACTGACTAATCACTGTCAGAAAAATAACATGGCGCTGAACTGATCAAAAGTGCAGAACTTGGCACTAAACTGATCAGAAGTATTCTTTCTAAAGGAGGTTAAAACCCCGACCTCTACATCAATCGATGCATACGGACATCTTTATTTATTATTCAAGACATGTCTAACAAGAACATACATCAAGCCATCTGAAGCCATCACTCACACCTATAAAACTCCATATGGTGGAGTGCTCTCACTTCTCATTCTAAAACCGGTGTCGTTGCCGATCCATGCACATAACATATCGAAACTAATAGCCGGTGCAGCAGACCTAAAGCGTGCACTCATACACACATTTTAGAAGCCGCCATCATCATTGGACCGATGACCCATCTTCAGGAGAGAGACCCGGCCGCATCATCCTTACTAGTCCATCCATCGTCGATGCCACCGCCCTGCGCTCGTCCATCCAGACGCGAAGATTCTGGAGGATCTGTCATGTGTAGCACCTGCCAACCAGGCATGACACAACGTAGCACCTGCCGGCTAGGCATGACATCTCCACCTAAGCTCCGTGCAAGACGAAGCCGCTCCACCTCCTGCATTTTTCTTCCCGCGCTGCTCTACAAACGATGTTCCCAAAAGAGAAACGACACCGCAGTACCGCCACCGTCTGATCTGGAAGACCGGATCCTAGGGTTTTTCACAGAGCAGCACGAGTAGGTCGACATAAGTTACACGACGATGCCTTTATCAAGGTAACGACGTAGAACGCCGCCATCGCCTGCCGTCGGCTCGGTTTTCACCGGGAACTCTGTCTTCCCGACTCGCAGCCGGGACTAGATGACAGATCTCAATATCTGACCATCCAGCCTCAGTCCGACCACCTCCGACGAAGGAGATGGCCACCACCGTCAGCTGCACCGGCCAGATCAGATATGACCAGAGGTGCCACCGAACAGTCCATCAGGCCCTCCATGCCGCCGCCGCCGGTCCAATGCTCGATGGCGTGGCGCCGCCGACAGCAACCACTGCCCTTCCCGGTACAGTGACGCGACGCCTCTGCAACCGCCGCCGCCCGAGGCAGGGCCGGCCACCACGCCACTGCGCCGCATAGATTTGATCGACCGCGCCACCACGCGTTTAGGGGCCCCGCACCACCCGCCACCGCCGTCGGCCTCCGGGCTTAGCCGGGCGGCGGTGGAGGGAGGGGAAGAGGGAGATCGCGCCCTCGGCGGCTAGGGTTTGGGTGCCGCCCGAGTCGCCCTAGCGGGGACGACCAGAAGTATAAAACATGGTGCTGGAAAATATTTGAAACAACAAAGGAATTGCATGCTATCCACGCCCATAGGGGGACTCGACTGAACTTAGTACAACCATGAGCGGGGACCGAATCGTTGGTGCTACAGGGGAGTTTGTAACTCGATGGAATGGTATGCATGTCGAATGGTGGGGATAAGCGAGGAGGATGGTCGCGCAACACCCTTGGTTACCTAGGTTGCACTTGCGTTCTGGACTGCTGCACTCAGGCCCGACCGAGTCGATCAAGTCTTGGTGCACGAAGGATATCGGTCTTTTTTTTAGAAAAGGAGAATGACCCCTGGCCTCTGCATCTGGGCGATGCATACGACCACTTTATTAATTATTCTCACAAGACCTTACAAAGTCATACAACAGTAAGACTAAAGCTGCCGTCTAAGCACCAAACTGTCGCTACACCTATCCAGTTGATGAAGGGGCGTAGATAGCCTGGGCCTAATACCAAACAGACATCGCAGCCAAGCCTAACATCTAAGACCTGAGACCCCAACCTAGCCACTTGCCGGGTCTGGGGCACACACTAGTCAGGCGTGCTCTCAGAGGCCGCCGCCGCCAACTGCCACCGCTCCATCTTTAGAACTGTACTGATGCATAAACCTTGCTTGGTCCAGCTATCGTCGACGCCACCACGGTGCCCAACGACACCTCCTCCCTGCGCGCAAACAGCTGAACACGTCGCGGTCGCGATTGATACACCTCAGCGCCATGCTACCAAGTACCACCAGCCGACACAGCTTGAAGCCCTTGGTGGATCTGTCATGCGTAGCACCTGCTGACCAGGCATGACCAAGCATAGCACCTGTCAGTCAGGCATGACTTGACATCTCCATTGAAGCTCCGTGCAAGACGAAGCCGCTCCACCTCCTGCCTCTGACTTTCAGCGCTGCTCCATAAAAAGAAGCTCCCAAGAGAGAAACGACACCGCAATGCCGCCATCGTCTGGTCTGGAAATCATATCCTAGGGTTTCCCCAGAGCAATACGAGTGGGTCGACGGTAGTCACATGACGATGCCTTTATCAAGGTAACGACGTGGAATGCCGCACTACTAGGAAAAGGGCTATAGATTAAATTGACACTAATGGCGCACCAGAGAAATGGTGCGCCATTTAGTGATGCGCCATTAGTGTGGAAGACACTAATGGCGCACCAGACACAAGGTGCGCCACTAGTAACATTTTTTTTCCATTTTTCCAAACATACTAATGGCGCACCAGGGCAAAGTGCGCCATTACTGCGCCATTACTAGTTCTAACTAGTAATGGCACACCAGCCACAGAGTGCGCTAGTACTGTATTTTTTTATTCTTTTTTTGCAAAACTATTAATGACGCACCGTGGCACAGTGCGCCATTAGTATATATATATATATTATTTTACTTTTTTGCAAAACTACTAATGGAGCACGGATGTGTGGTGCGCCATTAGTATGTTGTGTTACTAATGGCGCATGTTTGTGTGGTGCGTCATTAGTAACCTGGGACCAGCTAGATATTTTGGACAGCCACACCTACACACTCACTTTCCCCACTTCATTCCATCCACCTCCTTCTCCAAGCTTGTCGGCTGCCTCCTCCTCCTCACCTCATTTGCACCATAGATTCATCAAAATTAAGGGGGTGAAATTACCTTTTTTTGATAGGTAAGTAAGGGGAAAGCTATCTTCATGTTGTAGATCTACTTTTTTTCTCCCTAGCTCGCTCCAACAACGTGCACATGCACTTTTTGTGGCCTAGTTAGATCTATGTATGTTTGTGGTGTTGCATATGTTTGTGGTGTTGCATATATGTTTGTGTTTGCAGGTACCGGTATTTAAAATGCGATAGTTGCCAATATTTTGCCGAAATGTTGATTCATTTCTGTTTCGGCGAGAATTTTGGCACTATGCATTCTCTTTGGTCCTATTTTTAGGGAAAGTCATGCCAAATTTTTTCTTGGTTCTAAAATATTGTTTTTCTCTACCCCGCAGGTGACCATGGTCCGCACGACGACCGAAGGCATCGTGAATAGGTTTTTGAGCTCCGTGAAGGCCGAGATGCTTCAAAAGAATGAGACGGAGATAAGATGTCCGTGTCGAAGATGCAAGCTGAAGAGCCTTATTGCGGACCCGGATTCCAGGCAGGTGCGGGACCACCTGCTCTTGCGTGGTTTCATGGATGGCTATCGGTGGCAAGGTGATGAAGATGACTATGAAGTCGTCCATGGGGGCCGGGCAAGAAATGAGGAAGGGCAACAAGACAACCACCGCGGCGAGGGCGGGCGAGAAGACGAAGAATCTCCCGGACATGATCACGACGGTGATGCTGTACACAGTCATTATGTAGAAGATGCCGGACATGATGATGAGGAAGATCAAGACGAAGGGCATGATCATGAAGATGAAGATGCCGGAGCAGGCGATGATGGAGGCTGGGTGCAGGACCCTCATATTCAAGAGCTGCTTCTCAAGCAGACGGATAACGCAAGAGCTGCCGCCTGAGAGAAAGCCAAGCTGGATCAACTAGAGATAGACGCGGTTACTCCATTGTATGAAGGATGCAGGCCCAAGGATACCCGCCTGAAAGTAACGCTCATGGCTCTGGAGATGAAGGTAAAACACAAAATGACCGACGCATGCTTCGACGAGAACATGTCATTCTAGCACGAACGTCTTCCCAAGGGGAACAAGTGCCCGACCAGTTTCGAGGAGGCGAAGAAAATCGTGTGTCCTCTGGATTTACCGCACGTGAAATACCATGTGTGCATGAACAATTGCATCATTTATCGGGACGAGCACGCGGAGTCTACCATATGTCCGGTGTGCGGCGTCACTCGATACAAGAAGAGGAAGAAAGCTCCTCGAAAATCGGTGTGGTACTTTCCGATCACTCCTCCTCTGCAGTGGTATTTCACGGACCCTAAGGTAGCAAAGCTCCTGCGTTGGCACGCGGATAGGGAGGAGAAGAAGCGGGAAGATGACGGAAATGATCCGGAGATAAATAAAAAAGACAAGATGCTGAGTCACCCTAAGGATGCGAGCCAGTGGCAAGCGTTGAACTTCGAAGACCCATAATTTGAGAAGGATCCAAGGAACATCATGCTGGGCGCGAGCACCAATGGAGTCAATCCGTTTGGCAGCCAGAGAAGCACACATAGCACCTGGCCTGTGTTTGTGTGGATGTACAACCTCCCCCCTGGTTGTGCATGAAGAGGAAGTACATTCACATGAGTATGCTAATTGAAGGGCCAAAACAACCAGGGAACGACATCAATCTGTATCTAGGGCTGCTGAAAGAGGAGCTAGACACGCTGCGGAAAACGCCAGCCAATATGTGGGACGCCGCAGAGAAAGAATATTTCCCTATGAGAGCCGCACTGCTCACGACGGTGCACGACTATCTCGGTTACGGATATCTCGCAGGGCAGGTGGTCCACGGATTTTCTGGATGCGTAAGGTGCATGGATGACACAACATATCGCCAGCTAGATAGAGATCCCGGGTCTTCAAAAACCGTATTCATGGGACATCGAAGGTGGCTTCGCGACGATGACCCGTGGAGGAAACGCAAGGATCTGTTCGATGGTGAAACCGAACCCCGAAGACGCCCGCGTACAAGGAGCGGCGAGGAAATAGACGAGCTGTTGAAAAATTGGAAAGATTGCCCACTGCCGGGAAAGAAGCAAAAGGCGCCAGAGCCGGGAAAGAAGCGAAAGGCGCCAGAGCCGCTGCTGAAGGTATGGAAAACGAGGTCTGTTTTCTGGGACTTGCCGTACTGGAAGATCCACCGTGTGCCTCACAGCCTTGATGCCATGCATGTCATGAAGAACGTGTGCGAGAGTCTGCTTGGTACCCTGCTTAACATGCCAGAGAGGACCAAAGATGGGCCGAAAGCAAGGGCAGACTTGAAATCAATGGGCATCAAGCAGGAGCTTCACGCTAATAATGATGATGATTAGGCGAAGCAGGACACAAAAAGTCGTCGCAAAGGCAAAAAGGCCAAGAAGACCGGAAATGACTACCCTCCCGCGTGCTTCACTCTAAGTCAGGAGGAGATCAAGCAATTTTTCACCTGCCTCATAGGAGTAAAACTTCCTTACGGTTACGCGGGGAAGATAAGTAGATACCTAGACCCAGCGAAGCAGAAGTTCAGCGGGATGAAGTCTCACGACTGTCACGTGCTGATGACGCAAATACTTCCAGTTGCAATCCATGGGATCATGGACGCACACGTCCGTGAAACGCTATTTGGCCTATGCAACTTTTTTGACGTCATCTCTCGGAAGTCGGTTGGCGTGAGGTAACTCAGAAGGCCACCGGAAGAGATCGTGGTGATACTATGCGAGCTTGAGATGTACTTCCCGCCAGCATTCTTCGACGTTATGGTGCATCTGCTGGTCCATATCGTGGAGGATATCATCCAACTCGGGCCGACGTTCCTGCACAGCATGATGCCGTTCGAAAGGATGAATGGTGTCATCAAAGGATACATTCGGAACATGTCACGTCCAGAGGGAAGTATAGCCAGGGGCTTTCTGACTGAAGAGTGCATCTCCTACTGCACAAATTATCTAGGCATCGAGAACCCCGTTGGTCTGCCCATCAACAGGCACCTCGGCAGGCTCACTGGATGGGGTCACCGTGAGGGTCGCCGCGAAATGCATGTCGACTTCGAGGGTCAACTCGACGACTTTGAAAGATCAAACCTAGTCGCGCTACAACACATAGACGTGGTCGATCCTTGGGTGGTAGAGCACAAAACCTTTATTGAGAAGACATACAATGACCGAGGCCAACAGAGGACGGACGGAAATATAATCAAAGATCACAACTCATGTTTCACGCGTTGGTTCAAGCAGAAGCTTCTGTCGTACCCTTTACATGAGGATTATTCTGCGGAAGAACAACTCATATTCGCCTTGTCACAGGGTGCCGAGCACAACCTGATGACCTATCAGGCGTACGATATCAATGGCTACACATTCTACACCGAGGAAAAGGACATGAAGAGCGATGGTTATCAGAATTCCGGGGTAATGATGGAATCCTACACCGGTAACGACAAGGACAGATACTACGGAAGGATCGAGGAGATCTGGGAGCTGAGCTACGCTGGAGAGAAGGTCCCGATGTTCCGTGTCAGATGGGCCAAGAGCGTCCTAAAAGAAGACCGGTATTGCACCACCATGGTTATACCCGAAGCCAAATCCAAGACTGCGGGCGCAAACGTCACCGCGAAAAATGAGCCATGGGTACTGGATTCCCAAGTGGACCAATGCTTCTTCATTACCGACCCGCCAAAGCCCAGTCGTGTTGTCGTGAGGAGAGGCAAAAGGAAGATCATCGGAATGGATGGAGTAGCCAATGAGCAAGACTTCGACAAGTACGGCGACCCGAAGATCGAATATGACGACGACGATGAAGTAGCAGCATACACCACAAGAAGAAGCAGGACCACCCTACCTAAAGGACGTCCGTTCCACACAAGAACTCCATTTGCGAAAAAGAAGGGCAAGAAGATTGTGAACAGATAGCTAGCTAAGATCGATTGTATTTAAATCGTAGTCTTCATTTCTCGATTGTATTTCATGGGCACTTTTTGATATCATGAATATTTTTAAATTTCATGGGCACTTTTTGAATTCATGAGGACACTCGATCTCGATCCCCCTCCATCTCGATCTTGATTCCTCCTCCATCTCGATCTCGATCCCCCTCCATCTCGACCGCTATCCCCCTCCATCTCGATCTCGATCCCACCCGCACCCTCCCCCGCTAGCTCCACCGCTGCCGACGACCCACCGCACCCTCCCCCGCTCCACCGCCGCCAACGAG
>NC_041381.1:668458129-668468521 GCF_002162155.2 Triticum dicoccoides
GCCGCCGCCGATGATATTTTCAAGTAACAAATTTGATGATATTTTTTAAAAAATTATTACTGTTTTTATAAAAAATTATTACTGTTTCATATTCATATTCATTTTCTAAAAAATAATAATAATAAAGTGTAGACTACAATTGTTGTTAAACAACAATTATTACTATTTTATAAAAAAATATTACTGTTTCATATTCATATTCATTTAAAAAATAATAATAATAAAACATACTAATGGGGCACCGGCCCGGTGGTGCACCATTGCTATCTAAAAAAAAGATTCCTAATGGCGCACCAACGAGGGATGCGCCATTGCTATCTAAAAAAAGATTTCTAATGGCGCACCGACGGCTGGTGCGCCATTAGTAAGCTTCCCCCTAGCTAATTCCTCCCTCTCCCTCGCCAGATCCCCTTCGCCCCTCTCTCCCTCGCCTTGGCCCACGACGCCACCGCACCGACCCTCGCCGGACTCCACCCCCGCCGGACTCCACCCCTGCATTCCTCCTCGCCGTCGGCGCCGAGGAGCGACGCAGCACCGTACGCCCCCCGACCCTCCTCCTCCCCTTTCCCCTTCTCCTCCTCCCCTTGCCCCCCGCCTGCGCAGCTGACGGCCCCTTCTCTGTCTCGCAGGGCAAGGTCTCCGGCGCCTCTACGACACCGACGCCTCCACCGTCTATGGCGTATGTGCCTTCTTCCACCTTCGGCCACCGCGGCCTCACTGTCGATCCACGTCACCTCGTCAACCCCGGCCCCGCACGAGCTCACCATCGTCTTTCTCTTGGTGAGCTGCACCGGTTCCCCTTGCCCCTTTGATTTCGTCGCCGTAGACTGTCGCACCACCGCGCCCTGGCCCCGCCAAGGTGCGCTCACCGTACCGCGACCGTGCCTCCACTACGCTCGGGCCGCGCCTCCACTATGTATTTTGTCCAGCCATTGTTTTTAGTGCAAATTTCTCGTGTATGTGTGTGTGATCGATTCTATTCTGCTTAACCTTGTGTCTTGTGTGATCGATTCTATTCTGCATAAGTGGATGGAGCATCTGTAGATGCAGGTTCTTGGTTAGCGTAAATTGCAGGGTGCAAGGGGAGGGAGTTAGTACTGATTATGGTAGGATTATGGTAGGATGAGTGTCGTAAAACTTAAACATGCTGCCAATCTTGTGGCTGCAACGGAAGAGTTCATTCAGAAAAAAATACAGGCTTTAAAGATGTTTGTGAGTTTCTAGTTCCAAGATATCAAGAGGAAGACAAGTCTTCTAGAATTGTTAAATCTAGTGATGTGATTAAAGATGACATTGCTGCTGAACCTAGTGACACCGAAATAGCTGATGTGTCTAACGGCAATTAGTCTCTGAATTTTGACAGTGCAGACTACTTCTTTTCATACCTATGCAGCTTTATCTCACCTCATAATTTGAGTTTATTTGTTTTACTGACAAGATATCCAGTTTTTGTGGTTAGATATCTGAATTGAGAAAAAACATAGCTTTTGCGGTCTCTAAGGCAAAACTTGCTTCCATGCTCTGCTTCAGATAGCACACAGACAAGATACTACTCCATATACTACTAATACTACTACTATATTTCATTTCAAAGTTCAAAATGTTGGTACTGAGATTTTCATTTCCAATGAGTGATGTTTTTCCTAGCAGTAGAAAAAACATAGCAACTTCTCTGATTTTATAAAATTTTTCTTATATGGGTGAAACTTCACTTGTTTTTAGGCTAGTGCAGGGTGTTGCTTCTTCTATATGGGCCAACTATATCACAAATAAATTGTTCCTTCTTCTGTATTTGACAAGTAATGACTTGCAAAGATGATGATCATCTTGCTAGTTTGCTGGGTTTTGTCTCCGGCCATTGTGTCGTGATGATATTGCAGGTACCCCGAGAGGCCCTTGAGTTTGCCGTAATGTCGATTAACTTCCGTTCCGGCAAATTCGGGTACTCCATATGTCCTATTTTCAGCAAAGGCCATGCTGAAATTTTCCGTGAATTTTAGCATGACTTTGCTAAAAATAGGACATATGGGGTACTTGCGACTAATGCATGGGCCGGGGTATCTTAGTACTTAGTTAAGTAGGATCAACTGCCCCGCCATTCTTGCTGCATTAAACCATAGGTGGCAATAGAGCCAAGTGATTAGGCCCAACTTAGAATTCTCCTTAGCATCGATAAACCCTAGATGATAAACCCAACATAGGTGGCAATAGAGCCAAGTGATTAGTGCCAAGTGATTAGGCCCAACCTAGGGTGCCTCGGCATCGATAAACCCTAAATGATGAAAACTTAACTTGGCTGCCCCGGATGCCTCGGTGTCGATGAGAACCTAAATGATGTACGCTTAGGCTTTTAGGGTGCCTCGGCGTCGACAAACCCTAAATGGTAAAAGCTTAGCTTTTAGGATGCCTCGGTGTCGACAAACCCTAAATGATGAGACCATGATCTTGTTCCTTGACAATAACCAACTTTTTGACCAAACTTTTTTCCTATTTAGAGCGAAACATGGCCCACAACGATGAGGCTGGTGGTTCGGGCGGCAAGCAATTCTGGGAGCTATCCTAGGGGTTGGAGAAAGAACATCACCGCTATGAGGACGCCGCAGAAGACACCGATCCTGACTACACAACACCTAGTGGCGTCGGGGATGACACCACTGATGGCGCCGCCGAGGATGCCACCACTGATGATGGCGGCGCACGCACAGATGGCAGCCAACCGAAGAGGCAACGGAAGGACCGGCGCCCGAGTGTGCTCGGCACCGTCAGGGAGGAATTTACTGAAGTGGACTCCGACGGGAATCTGACGGCGCCCAAACAAGTAGTCAAGGGGTACTCGGTTCTGCTCGGGTGCATTCTCCGGAGCACCGACTCGATCAACACCGAGAACCTAAGGCATAAGGACCGAGGGAATTTGCGCAGCCTCCTCTTCACGAAGCTGCACGAACGATACAAGTTCCTCGCTAAGTTTGCAAACACACACCTCTCAGGGAATAAAGTGAACAGTGCCGCCCTCACGAGGATGAGCACGGCCCTGTCTACTTGGAGAAGCACGGTGAAGGCAATGATTGAAAAAGGTGATAGTTATGACAAGATCAAGGCGAAATATCCTTTGATGAGCGAAGATGAGTACAAGGAGTTCAAGATCAAGTGCGAGAGCAGCGCAACCTCCGAATCAAGTCAGTGGGGGAAAGAAATGCGGCAGTTAAACTTAGGGGTCCACCAACTCGGTCCCGACGGTTACAGAGTGGCGGAGCCTATATGTGACAAGGAGGACGCGGAGCGTGCCGAGCAAGGCCTACCGCCCCGCTTCAAGAGATACCGTGACAAGCAGACCAGAAACTTTCTCAGGGCCCGGTACAAGGAGGACCCGGTAACAAAGGAGCTTACCATGGATCCGAAGATCAGGGCGCTCGAGCTTGTTCTGGTAAGGAATACACCCCCGCGTAATTAGCTCCATATGGTTGCATTCTAATTAATCCCCAATATTTCTAAATGGTTGACATTCCTTCCGCAGGACATTGAAAGCAGTAGCGCGGGGTCGTCTCAGAGCTCCCCTTTCGACACCCCTTTAAATAGGGCGTTGAATGTAATGAAAAACAAGGATAAGCTCAGTAAGCCGACGTCAGTTGGTCGTGTGGCCGGCAAAGTCTTGTCCACAAAATGGTCGTCATACTATACTGCTGGTGGGCGAAAGGAGAAAAAGACCAGCTCAGAAAGCCAGTCGCGCGAGGTTGAAGCACTCAAGGCACAAGTGGCGCAGATTTCGGAGCTTGTCCAAGAGCAAGTGGAACAACAACTGGGAACGAAGCTCAACGCCATGGTGCCTACGTTGATTCATGGGCTGACGACGTGGATTGCGGGCGGCCAATAGGGGCCTCCCCCGGTTCCCAGCTTCACGGCCAGCAACTCGCACAGCGCGCAGGCGGTTCCATTGGTGTCTCCGGCGGCGCCATTGGTGTCTCCGACGGAGGCGGTATTCGTGTCTTCGGCGCCGGCACGGGCATTGGAGCTTAATGCACCCGGGTGTACGCCAGCCGGCACCTCGCCAGCAAGCGGCCCCTCCGTCAGTTGCACGCCCGCCGTTGGCGGTGCCTCGACATTTGCCGAGCTCGACGGCATCACGGTAACTAAGCCTCTCGGCCGATGACTTCATCTCCTTGCCTTTGACTGGGCATCCTTGACGCCCTACATGTTTTCGCAGGGCGCCGCCGATGTTCCTTGCACTCTTCTGCACTTCGTGGGTGGTGAGTTGGTCGATGTCGCCAAGGGCAGAATCATTCAACCGGGCAACCCCATGTTCCACTGTAATCCGATGCCACCCATAGTGTATAGGGTTGAAGTGGTTCGGGTGCTATCAGGCTGCGACGAGCTGTTACCTCTGATTCGACCCGCTGGGGCCGACGAAGAAGATGAGATGACCCTCAGCGCCTGCGTAAGCTGGCCCCTGCTTTGGCCGAAGATCCAGATTCGTTTGGGGGCGGGAGACACCACCCCACAGACAAGATCGCCAGTCGTGCCGGCGCCAAGCCATGGCAAGAACACCGCAACGCTACCGGACCTGCCGGATATCCCTATGGCACAGGATCCGGACATGCATATGGCACAGGATCCGGACAACGACGACATCGACGACGGTACATTTACCAACGTCGATAAGTACTTTGCCGAACATGGGTACGCTGACGAGTTCTGCGGGCCTCTTTCTCAAGAACCCAACTAATCGATCGCGATCTAGCTGGTACGGCGGAGAAATCCAATTGCAATAGGCGTCGTATGGCATTCAGTTCTCAGGAGACGCCTCCAGCTCCCGCCTTCATCGAGCCTCAGATAGCTGAGGTGCGAAATATTATTAGCCCCAACACGCTCAAGAAGGCGGTCTGTGAGCAGAACTCGGTCCCATTACAGCAGATAAAGAAGAAGGGACGGAAACGAAAGACTAACAAGGGCGCCGGTGCGAGCCAGCTGGCACCAAGTTCGATCCGTGCTCAGGACGGGCCACCTTCACCTAAGGATATCTCGAGGAGGGTGCATGTGGCGGGTAGGGCGATGCTACCGACAAATATGCTCAATGCTGCAACCAGTGCTATGCGGAGTCTGCACGACAGTGTTCTTTCTTTGGAGAAGTGGCATCTCAGAGAGAATGATGTGGAATACACGGTTTTCGTGGCCAAGGTTCCAGAGGGCAAGGGCATTTTGGATGGCGACATCGGGGGTATGATCATCATGCGGTTTGATGACATCTTTGCTATGTTTAACCTTCATCCGCTGCACTACACCTTCGTTCGGCTGTTTTCGCTGAGTATGGAGATGCGGATCATTAGAGACAAGACCCCGGACATCGTGATAGTCGACCCCTTCTACATGCGTACCAAGCTCTTGAGCAGCGCTGGGGACCGCCAAGTCACGAGTTCACACCTCGAAGGCGTCATTCTGGCAAACCAGATAAGGATAACTTCCTTGTGGCTTACTTTCCCGAGTAAGTCATCCCTTAACCGCCCCGTAACATATGATTTCTTAGATTTCGATCGTTCTTTTTTTTCTAACATTCCGTGTTCTGTGCAGTGACACACATTGCACACTCATCCTCTTAAGCCCGAAATATTCCATGGCCACGTATTTCGACCCGAACCGTGACTCCAAGATAGACTACACAAATATCAAGAAAGTTCTTGATGACGTTCTCCCCGGCTACGCCAAATCTGGAGGCACCTTCACCAGGGCAGTTCGTAAGTACGGCAAGCACATGTTCTCCCACAATACGAAGTTCTGCTGCATCAAGCAGCCGCCTGGCGGTTAGAAGGATGCCTACTACGCCCTCCATCACATGCGGGCGATCGTAAGGGACCATCATCACCTTCTGCTACCAAATAATCTCAAAGATTGGGCCGCGAGCTTGTCGACAATCCAGGACGCGGACATCAGACAAGAATTCTTTTGCATCCAGTCGGAGTTTGCGGACATCATCCATCAAGATGTACTTCATACCTCGGGGCAGTTCTTCCTCAGATATCAACCGTCCAACAGTGAGATAGATGGAACGCTACAAATGCAGGCTGACAACAACCGCGATTTCATGACCATCACGACAGACGACGGCTTCATCCATGCTCCTGTCCCATGAGTCGAGTTGAAAGTAGTGATGTGTAGTTCTGAAATATTGATTGGCTCATGTTGTAATTAAACTTTAATGAATTCATATGTCTCTTTGGTTTGGACAGTTGTTCAAATTAGATGTAATCGATGCTATTTATTAGTAGGACCATGAATCGTGCTATTAATGTCTTGCTTTTCTCTTCCGATCCTTTTGTTGCATACTTACATATTGCTTATGTATTGTCTATTGTTTGGCTTGTGCATAGAGATGCCGTCGTATGTCGTGTACAAGGGTAAGGTTCTCAGAGTCTACGACGACTGGGAGGAGTGTCGGAGACAGGTTCACCGTTTCAGCGGTAACCGTTAAAAAGGGTACACCACTAGGGCGGAGGCAGAATCTAGATATGCCCGCTATCTAGCGGGAGAGAGGAGGGAGCATTGGAGGAACCGGATGAAGACCAATTTGATCGCGATGATGCTCATCGTGATGACCGCAGCTCTCTTCTATGTGATGGTAGTTTAGATGACCGATATCGACTTGTAATGTGAAGACAAACTCGATACTCACGGTCTTGAGACTTGTAATGTTTTATCTTTGTTCGGTCTTTTGAATTCGGAGACTAATATGATGAATTGTATTCAGAGACTAATCTTCTATTGTATTCGATGAATCTGCTGTTGCTGTGTGCTGCTGTCTATATTCTGTCCAATAATATATTTTGTAACCTGTGCAAAAATCAGAAAAGTAAAAAAAACTAATATTCATACTAATAGCGCATCACCTCAAGGTGTGCCATTAGTATGCCAAAGGATACTAATGGCACATCACTACAGAGTGCGCCATTAGTATGACAAAGCACATGGTTACGTATGGCCCCCTGGGAGGCATACTAATGGCGCATGGTATTCCATACTAATGGCGCACTGCGTGGTGCGCCATTAGTAAAAAATACTAGTGGCGTGATACTAATAGCGCACCAGTAGTGCGCCATTAGTAGGCTAAACTGGTGCGCCATTAGTAGGCCTTTTCCTAGTAGTGCCGCCATCGCCCGCCGTTAGCTCGGTATTCACCGGCAACTACGTCTCCCCGACCCGCAGCTGGTGCCAGATGATAGTTTGTAAGCAACTAACACAAGTATGTACAAAGCTCAAGTCCAGCGGGAGCAAGCAAATTTGCGTCCCAACAATCAAATATAAACCTTTTCATCCTCTTCGATACTTCTTTCAGCATTTGGGCCTTCGACTCAAGGTGAAACTGTAGATTAGTCATCACTACTCGGCAGCCTGGACCCGGTTCTTCCTGACATCTCTTATTCACTATACTCTGAAGAATAGGATGTTCCATCATCATCGTCGGTGTTCCCCGCTCCACCCTGACTACCACCACCATCATCATCGTCGTCGTCATCACCAAGTTCGTCATCCCCACTCATCTCAGCATCATCGTTGTCTTCGTCCATAGGTTGTTCGGCATCATAGTCGGCCCCATCCTCCTCACCCTCCTCATCATATTCATCATTATCTTCTGACTCCGAATCCATCATCTGAAGGGGGCTGGATCCAGAATTGTCCCTTGAATAATGCTGCTCATCGTAATCCTCGTTCATGGGCTAGCCATTTTCTTCATCCCCTTCTGATTCATCTGATTGAGATACTGAGTTGTTCTCGTCATCCTCGGCATATGCCCGTCTATCATAGCCCCACTCTGTTGGAATCAACCACGCCTAGGTGGACCAGTCCGGTACGGACTTGGTGCAATCATCCGAGTTGTATTTAGAGTAGGCTAGCTTAGCTTCTTTACATACTGCTGTACCCCGCGTTGTAAACACCAGATCAAACAAAAGCAATAAAAAGCATAGGACCAACACGGCCCTGTTTGCCATCAACTCGCCGTGTACTAGCGTAGAATCAATCCAGCTGCTTAAGGCGTTAGCTTCGAGCATACGCGTGCGTCTCGCCGGATTGTCTCTTGTGTGCCTGGTTAGCTACGGCTGCTGCCTACGTACGCGTCTCCGCGGAAAGTACTCGTCGGAGTTAGTATGTACGGGACCAAAGCCAACAATTGGTATCAGAGCAAGGTTGATCTTCTAGTAACGGAGGATCGTGGCGGACGACGAGAAGAACAAGCAGCTGGCGGAGTACTCCGGCGTGGCTAAAGTATTTGCTGCTCCGGCGAGTTCATCGTACCCACGATTTGATCACGAGAACTTCAGGGTCTGGAAGGCCCTCATGGAGTGTGGTCTCCATGCCAACAAGCTATGGAACGCGGTCGACCCAGGAGGTGACGCATTCAAGAAGGTGGGAGCCGAGCACCGGAAGGATCGGCTGGCGGCGTCAACGATTTACCAGGTGATGTCGATGGATGTCCTCCAACACCTGATCACCAAGGAAACGGCGAAGGAAGCGTGGGATACCTTGAAGCTCATGTTCGAGGGATACACCCGCGTCAAGCAAGCCAATCTCCAAACTCTCCTAAGGAACTATGAGACTTTGGTCATGGGCGACAATGAGTTCGTGGATGCGTTTGCTTCACGGGTGGCTCCTCTTGTCAATCGGATCCGCGCGCTTGGTGAAAACTTCACGGAGACCTCGGTTGTCCCGTGGTTCTTGCGCGCAGCCCTCCCCGGTACCTGCAAATTGTCACGGTGATCGACTAGTGCGTTGATCACGAGACTCTCTCCATCGACGATCTCGTCGGATGCTACAAGGCTCACGATGAGCGTATGCGGTACAGTCTCGGGGATGGGAGGAACGATGAGAATGTCATGCTCACACGGGCTCAGTGGCTGGCGCTGGACTCAAGAAGAGGAGGCAAGGGCTCTAGCAGCAACACTCGCCAAGATCGTGCGCCAAAAGAACAAAGTAAGAAGAACACCGACGACGGCGCTCCTTAAGAAGGAGAAGTTCGACAAGCGCAAGATCAAGTGTCACAATTGTGGCATCATGGGGCACTTCAAGTCGGAGTGCAAGAAATCATCGAAGGAGAAAGCTCTCATGGCCAAAGGAGGCGATGATGGAGACATGATGCTCATGGTCGAAGTATGTGAGCTAATGGACAAGGATAGTCCAGCTCCAAAGGCGCCGGCTACAGAGGTTGTCATGCTCATAGAGGAGGCAGTTTATCTTCATGATAAGAAGAGGATGAACACGTCAAGGCACGTGTGGTACGTCGACACGGGCGCTAGCAACCACATGACCGGCGACAATGACCAGTTTTCTAAGCTCAGTGTTTCGGTGGGAGGCATGGTTTGGTTCGGTGACGGACGGACCATTGACATCGCAGGACGAGGTACTATCATGTTTGAGTTGAAGGATGGCGGTCACAAGGTACTCACATATGTGTACTATATTCCCAAGCTAAAGGTAGCATCATAACTCTTGGCCAGCTCGAGGAGGGTGGTTGCAAGATTGTGCTCGTAGATGGCTTTCTATGGGGGTATGATCGTCAGAGGATGTTGATTATGAAGGTGCAGAGGTCACCGAATAGGCTCTACGTCCTCAACTTGGATCATGTGGATCCGGTATGTCTCCTGTCGAGCATGGTCGACTCAGCATGGAAGTGGCACGCGCGCTACGGTCGTCTAAATTTCCAGGCTCTTCGGCAACTTGGACAAAAGGAGATGGTACGTGGTCTACCGTGCATCAATCATGTCGACCAAGTGTGCAATGGTTGTCTCATTAGGAAACAAAGGCGAGCCCCGTTCCCAAGAGAGGGAAACATTAGAGCGAGTAAAGCTCTTGAGTTGGTCCACGGAGACTTGTGCGGACCGATTACACCGGCCACCACTACAAAAAAAAACACATCCGTGACATTTTGGCCGAACGATTTTTTTTCTGTCATACATATGACACTTCTATGACGATAATTGTGACAAGACACGGTATCATCATAGATGTGGTGGGCTCCTACTTCTATGACAAAAAATCATGACAGAAAATGGGCTTTTCTTCCTGGGCGGGCCAGAGACGCGGCTGCATGACATTCTTTGGGCCGTCCATGACGGAAAAAACCGTGGTAGAAGCGAGGGGGAGGGAAATTTCGGGGAGTTGCCGATTACGGTGGGAGGTCGGGGGCCGAGCGATGCGCGTTTCTCTCTTACACGTACGCGCGTGTGTGCGAGGTGTTGGATCTAACTGAACCCGAGCGAGGCATTGGCCTCTAACTGAACCCGAGCGATTGCACTGCAGGCTACGCGTTACTGAACCTGAGCGATCGATTGATGGCAGTTAACTGAACCCGATCGAGCGATTCCTTCGCTACTGCTGCTAACTGAAGCCGATCGATTGGATGAACAGCGA
>NC_041381.1:668468765-668472402 GCF_002162155.2 Triticum dicoccoides
GGTTGAACAGGACCCCGTGGTGTGGATGGCTGGATGAACAGTAGACGGTGGAGGGGTGCCCGTGGAGGGGTGGTTGAACAGTAGCCGGTGGAGTAGCGCGCGGTGGAGGCTGGATGAATAAGAGCCCGTGGAGGCTGGAGGAGGTCGACGGTAACCCGTGGAGGCTGGAGGAGGTTGACGGTGGAGATGAACAATATCCCGTGGAGTCCCATTTTGCGGTACGCCACACCCCTCCCGATGAACAGGACCCCCGTTTCGACAGTAGTGCTCCAACACAAGTCCGTTTCCTCCGTTTTGCGGTATGCCACACCCCTCCCGATCAACAAGACCCCCGTTTCGATCGTAGGATGTCCGTTTCCTCTGTTTTGTGGTACGCCACACCCCTCCCGATCAACACGACCCCCGTTTCAACCGTAGGAGGTCCGTTTCCTCCGTTTTGCGGTACGCCACACCCCTCCCGATCAACAGGACCCCGTTCCGAACGTAGGAGGTCCGTTTCCTTCATTTTGCGGTACGCCAGGCCTCGTTTCCATCGCCTGTTCCGTCCAAGCCCTCCCGATGAACACGACCACGCATTCTGTTCCGACCCAGCCGGTTGGCTTCCACGCGTTCCGTTGCCTCCCAATGAACACAACGCATTCCGTTGCCTCCCCATGAACACGACGCATTCCGTTGCCTCCCCATGAACACGACGACGACGTTGTTTCTCCGTTCCGACCCAGCCATGTACACGAGCCCTGGCCGTACGTATGCGCGAGTAGGCGTTCGAGACCCCGCCCATATGTATGTATGTGGCCGTATTTTCTTTCTTGCACCCTGGCCGTTGTACGTACGTGTACATGCTACGTGCGCGCCTCTACTATGACACGTACGTGACGAGGACATGTATTAGGGGTAGGGTAACAGGCCTGACCTAAACACCCTACCATGGACACCGTACACTTTGTACTGGGCCCCTGGGCCAGATCGCCGTTCAGATGTACCGCAACTTGAAAGTCACTCGGACGGCAACGACCACTCGAAGCACGACACTCCACTCGACGAGCTCATTCCACTCGGCCGTATAACTCACTTGGATATGCGAAGACCAATAGTCAGCATGACGGTTTTGTAGTGGCCAGGTATTATGGCATCCATGCCCCACTTTGTAACATAGGAGGTGAGGGGGTGGCGCACTCTATATAAGCCACCCCCACCACTAGACTGGGGGGCTCTTTTCTTCCACCTCTCTCTCTTTTCACCATTAGTTCAGACATGGGGATCTGTTCCTCTCTCACACACATACATTGTAATCTAGAGATATATACTTAGATAAAACAAAGCCTCTCCGGAGCACGAGACGTAAGGTTGTTATCTCCACCGTGAGAGGCCCGAACTCGCTAAAACCACCTTGTCACCCATATTCATCTCGATAGATCATGCTCCTTTATCCTACCCCTCTCTTCCTGTCGGAATCGTTCCCACGACAGTTGGCGCCCACCGCCGTGGGGCATGGCATCTATCGAGCCATGATGCAGATGGTTTTTCATTCATCTAATTTCATGTTCATGCAGTTCATACGAACAACTGAAGCACCGTAAAAGGGGAGGAGAAGATACATCTTCACCCGACACTGCGAGCGTGCATGACCATTCACAAACGCGTCCATCTGTCTATTTCCTTCTACACTGCGGGCTTCATCTTCGAGGGCCGGTACCGCTGGACGGACACGCCGCCACTAGGCGGTGTGCGGCTCCTCTTCGCCGAGCTCTCCGGCGGTGCCGCCTCCATGGGTGCTGACGACCCGCGCCACTACCTCGGGTTCACGGGCGACGACCCCGATGCCACCGAGAACTCCGAGTGCGAGGTGAATCGCCCGCTCGACCGGACCGACCGGGGCTGCCACCAGCGCGCCTCCTGCTTCATATTCTCCATCTTCTCCATCGAGCCCAGCACACCTGTCTGCTGGCTGCGGCGACTGTAGGTGTTCAGCAGTCACTTCGGTGACGCGGACAATCGGTTGCTGCATGACCCCCAGGCCTCCGGCGCGTCCATCCGCACCGGATCGGCCCCTCTGGCGGCGTTTCCAAGTCTCGTCGCTGCAGCCGTCGTTCGGGAGCAAGGGACCAACCCTGTCGCCCGTTTAGTGCGTTAACCGCGCGTGAGCGTAACCCACCTCCTCGTCGCGCAAGGAAAGAGAAGAACGTGGGGTGGCCGTTTTGCGAAGGTAATTGCATCATTAAGCGGCTCATCAGGTGAGTATTTCATGCACCAGATTTCTAATTACTGCAGCCAAAACTCCTGCTATTCACGCACCAGTAATTGGTGCATGCATGAATGCATGTGCAACCGCCCGACCATTAATTTCGTGGCTATGCTTGCTAACCGGCTATCTTGCAGGAGCGTTGGGATCAAAATAATAATATTCGTAGCTATACTTGCTACTAACTTGCAGGATCACTGCCCCGTCGTCGTCCACCGACTGCAGTTCACTCGGACGGACGTTTCGTTCAGGCGAATAACACGATGACAGGCAGATGAGTTTTTCATTTGGATTACTAAACGTCCAGATTCATTTAGATGCATTTTTTATACGACTAACGCGCAGTGACTCGGCCGCCTGCACACAGTCGCTCAACTGGTCACGCGTGCATTGTCACTCAACGTCCTGCGCGTCGTCACCCTACAGGACGTGTCTACAACACTCAGACGCCCCAGGCCCAGTCTACGGGATGAGTCTGCTTCACTCGGACGCCCCGCACGTCGCCGCTCCTTCTAACCTTAATTCCTGCCCATTTATTCCCTTAATTCCTTCCCATTTATTTCCTCCATGCAGGGATAAATGACCGTGGGAAACGTTTATTACATACATGAATGGCTCTAACTCTCACTTAATTAGCGCTCTCTTGCATGCAGATTCTGCCTACATGTCCAGAACGTGGGAAACTCCTCCAATGTGTTGGTCGGCCAAGCAATCACACCTAACTACTTGTGATTTATTGCTCCACAACCAACAGATCGAGCTCTGCACCAAATCAACCTCCTCGAGGAATAACTGCATGTAGGAAAATGGAAACGGAAGGACTGGCTCCCACCAGTGCGCCACTCCGCTGGGATGTACTTGCTGACCGGTACGGTGGTTGACTAAAGCCGGCACTCCACACGTTGTCTCTGCCTCGACAAGACCCAGCACTCGGCAACAACTCCCTTCAGTCGGCAACTCGGCATGATCACTCGGATGGGACTAGCTCACTCGGACCAAACCGGATCACTGGCGCTTGATCAGCCGTTCGTGCGCCGTCACTCGGCCGCCCATACATCATCACTCGACTGGACATGTCCTCAGCCACCCAGCACGCGGTCATGAAGCTGCTCGCATCATCATCAACTTGCCCGACTCGGACGTCTCGTGCGTCATCACTCCGCGGGACGGTCTATTTCAGTCGGACGCCCTGCACGTCGTCACACCGCGGGACGCGTCTACTTAAGTCGGACACCCTGCACATCGTCACTCCGCGGGACGCGTCTACTTCAGTCGGACGCCTCGCGCATCGCCACTCCGCGGGACGGGTCTACTTCACTCGGCCACCCCGCACATCGCTACTCCGCGGGACGAGTCAACTTCATGCGGACGCCTCGTGCGTCGTCACTCCGCGGG
>NC_041381.1:668473836-668476964 GCF_002162155.2 Triticum dicoccoides
TCACCACTCGGCCGCCCCGCGTGTCGCCATCGGTTGGTCATCTCATCACCAATCGGCCACCCCGCGCGTCGCCATCGGTTCTTCACCTCATCACCACTCGGCAGCCCCACGCGTCTCCATCGGTTGGTCACCTCATAACCACTCGGCCGGCCCGCACGTCACCATCGGTTGGTCACCTCATCACCACTCGGCCGCTCTGCGCGTCGCCAGTCGGTTGGTCACCTCTTCACCACTCGGCCACTTGTGCGCACCTTCAGACAACTAAGTCATTTTACATGCACTACATTCTGTTATTTCCGAGTTCCCGAGTATCCTGTTATTCACACATCACATTCACTCGGAGGCCACGCCACCAAGTGTACCTCTACGCTCGGCTGCTTATTTTCACCCAAGTCCAACTTTCATTTTTTTCGCATACATCATTCACGAACACCATGTGTTCTTCATTGCGGGTTTGCATCGGTCCTCCGTGGCTGCAGCTCAGTCGAAACACTACACTTCCGTTTTATTTGAGCCAGCAATTCGACAAGTTCGAACGGATCCTTCGCTCTTTCAGACTCTTGCCGGTTACCCAGCAAGCCCCTTGCACTCTCCCAGCGGGTGTCAATGGGTGTTATTCACACAATTTATTTCAGCACACATCGAATTTCCTCGAGAAATTATTTCGTTGGCTTGTGCCATTTTATACACAAGTTACGCGATCACTCGACGGCCCTGTGCGAAAACTTCATCGCTCCTCGTACTCGGTCACCATACCAGTCCCAGCGCACCACAACATCGACGTTGTTGCTCTGTTGACTTCAAACACATCCGGCCAACCCCTCTGTGGAATCCTCTTCATCGCATCGGTGATATAGACCTCGTCAGGCATGAGACAGATAAGTCCCTTTTTATAATCAAATTTCACACTTCACTCTTTTGCGAGTTTACCTCTTTCGAGCATCACTCGGAAGCTTCTCCTCATATTTATCCGAGTCCAACTCGATGAATTGCAAATCATCCATTCAAAACTATATTTCTCGTATTCCGACATGTCCGTTGTCGAAGCCTGTAGTACGCTCGGGGGCTGCATCTCATTTGGAATGACACTCTCCTGAGTAGTCAAGTACTTCATCATCCGTCAGATCCTTCACTTCAACAAGTGCATTCGATCCGCCACTTTGACAAGTTTTATAATCACCCAGACGCTCTACACTCCATCTTCGTTCTTATTCAGACTTAGTTGTCACGCCGGTCTTGTTGTGTCGCAACCAAACTACACCGACCTCATCGTTACATTAGCTTCGAAAGCATCTGGCTAACTACTTCGAAGACCATTTCAGCCACTTGGCCGGTGAGGGAGTCCTGGACTAGGGGATGTCCGGATAGCCGAACTATCATCACCGGCCGGACTCCAAGACTATGAAGATACAAGATTGAAGACTTCGCCCCGTTTCCGGATGGGACTTTCCTTGGCGTGGAAGGCAAGCTTGGCGATACGGATATGTAGATCTCCTACCATTGTAACCGACTCTGTGTAACCCTAGCCCTCTCCGGTGTCTATATAAACCGGATTGCTTTAGTCCGTAGGACGAACAACAATCATACCATAGGCTAGCTTCTAGGGTTTAGCCTCCTTGATCTCGTGGTAGATCTACTCTTGTAACACACATCATCAATATTAATCAAGCAGGACGTAGGGTTTTACCTCCATCAAGAGGGCCCGAACCTGGGTAAAACATCGTGTCCCTCGTCTCCTGTTACCATCGGCCTAGACGCACAGTTCGGGACCCCCTACCCGAGATTCACCGGTTTTGACACCGACATTGGTGTTTTCATTGAGACACGCAATATGTCACTCGGCCACCTCGCACATCCTCACTCTGCCGTCCCGCACCACACCACTCGGCTGTGCAAGTCTTCACCACTCTGGCGCTCCATGCGTCGCCTCTCGGTTGTGCACGTCTTCACCACTCCGCCGCTCTGTGCGTCGCCACTTGGTTGTGCACGTCTTCCCCATTTGGCCGCCCCGCGCGTCGTCACTCAGTTGTACACATCATCGCCCCTCGGCCGCCTCGCGCGTCACCATCAGTTGGACATGTCTTTACCTCTACACCCCCAACACGGGAACGACTAAGTTACTCGTATGATCAAACCCCATATCACACTCTGTAGCAAGCTTACCTCTTTCGAGCATCACTCAGGGGCTACGACAGCCGTTGGCCATGCCTCCCTCAGGGGTTACGCCCATTCAATCAACTCATTGATCACATCAGGAATATCTTTCTGACCATACATGCTCGGTCCACTGAAAATCTATAAGGGTAGTACTGTCCACCCGGACGATCGCCCAAATCATTACCTAAAGTCATCTTCAGGGCTGCAAAAGGGTGAAAACAACGCTCCTCGATTGATACACTTGGCCCTATCCTAGGCTCCAAGGCGTCAGTTTCAAAACCTTGGACTCAGAGATGGCATGTGCTGGTTTCCCCCCGGGATAATGAGTGGCCTCCCTCTGGAGAGTCAGTCCACGCACTAGTCTCGTCACTCGGGCTTCATGGCACGTCCATGTCAGACCACTAGTCTACCTCCTCCGGGAGACATATAAGTGCCAC
The DNA here is from genome assembly GCF_002162155.2 of Triticum dicoccoides. Taxonomy (NCBI): domain Eukaryota; kingdom Viridiplantae; phylum Streptophyta; class Magnoliopsida; order Poales; family Poaceae; genus Triticum; species Triticum dicoccoides. Next base: position 668,476,431 of record NC_041381.1, read on the forward strand.
CAAGTTTTTCCTTGCAGTTAACATACCCCGATCAGTCGGGAAGCACATCCACTTGGATAAATACCCCTTTCATGCAAAAGGGTAAAGCGCCATCACTGAATTGTACAGGCGGCCTTACTCGTCGAACGTCGTTCGTACAACCACCTCGCTTCCCATCCATCCGATTGATTCAATTCCAGATAAAGATATTTTACAGTCTTCTGAATGATTGTTGTTCATTTTTTACATGTTCTAAAATCCCCCAGTGGGTGCCTTAGTTGCGAATCCGTTTCTCCTAAGTCAAAGAAAAAATCCTACCGAGTGGTGAGTCCGCCTCTCACTCGGGGGCTTAGCTGCAGTCCAGTACTCGCCTAAGTGACAAAAATCTTACCGAGTGGTGAGTCCGCCTCTCACTCGGGGACTTAGCTGCAGTCCAGTACTCGCCTAAGTGACAAAAATCCTACCGAGTGGTGAGTCCGCCTCTCACTCGGGGGCTTAGCTGTAGTCCAGTACTCGCCTAAGTGACAAAAATCCTACCGAGTGGTGAGTCCGCCT
>NC_041381.1:668477590-668487626 GCF_002162155.2 Triticum dicoccoides
CTTGCCTAAGTTTGAAAAATCCTACCGAGTGGTGAGAGATCCTCCCACTGGGAGGCTTAGCTGCAGTGCAGTACTCGACTCAGTTTGAAAAATCCTACCGAGTGGTGAGCAATCCTCCCACTCGGGGGCTTAGCAGCAGTCCAGTACTCGCCTAAGTTTTAAAAATCCTACCGAGTGGTGAGCGATCCTCCCACTCGGAGGCTTAGCTGCAGTCCAGTACTCGCCTAAGTTTGAAAAATCCTACCGAGTGGTGAGCGATCCTCCCACTCGGAGGCTTAGCTGCAGTCCAGTACTCGCCTAAGTTTGAAAAATCCTACCGAGTGGTGAGCAATCCTCCCACTCGGGGGCTTAGCTGCAGTCGAGTACTCGCCTAAGTTTTAAAAATCCTACCGAGTAGTGAGCGAGCCTCCTACTCGGAGGCTTAGCTGCAGTCCAGTACTCGCCTCAGTTTGAAAAATCTTACTGAGTGGTGAGCAATCCTCCCACTCGGGGGGCTTAGCAAAGTGCGGGTCGTCCACGACCACCACTTCAGGGCTACACCGTCAAGAAGGACGAGATTGTGCGCACTGTCAAAGGCCCATCCAACGGTTGGCGCCAAAGCAGACGGCTGACAGGAATGTCAAGACCATTGATGAGTGCCTTCCTGGTGAGCTAAGACAGGAACGTCAAGACCATTGTTGAGGGCCTTGCTGATGAGCTGATCAATGCTGCTCAAGGATCGTCCAACTGGTCGACTGCTGATTCCTCTTCAGAAGCTATATCAAGCAAACAGAAACCAATCCGAGAGAAGAACAAGTTCGATCAGTACAAGCTAAAAAGAGTTTTAGTTCTCTCAGACCACCGCCGACTACCCGCAGTCGATGGCGGTCTCGGGGACTACACCCAGTGGGTGCACTAAGCGTGCCCCCACTGGAGTAATCTCCACTCGGTATGGCCTGACCAGTCTAAGTGATAAACAACAACAAAAAGATAGGCTCTAAGACTCCCGCCGACTGCCCGCAGTCGACTGCAGTCTCGGGTACTACACCCAGTGGGTGCACTCAGCGTGCACCCACTGGAATGGTATCCACTCGGAACGGTCCGCTCGGTCTGAGTGACGGCCAAACAACAAAAAAAGACATGTTCCAGGCATGAAGAAATTCCGAGTAATCAGTTACTCGATCCAGGACCAGCTCCAAATCACTCCAAAAAAATTGCTATAAGGTGAGTTGAACGCTCCTCTGCGGACCCGTTTGACCTCATTTCACTCGGACACCATGCAGTCTGGAATCCGTCAAGGCAACACACGGAGATAAGACCGCCGGGTGACCAGAGGAAGTTCATAAGTGCCTCTGTAGCACTCGACTCATCTGGGAATTCACCTCGACTCGACCCGCTCAACCTTGACTGATTCGGGGGCTAATGACGAGGACATGTATTAGGGATAGGGTAACAAGCCTGACCTAAAGACCCTAACCATGGACACCGTACACTTTGTACTGGGCCCTTGGGCCAGATCGCCGTTCAGATGTACCGCAACTTGAAAGTCACTCGGACGGCAACGACCACTCGGACCACGACACTCCACTCGACGAGCTCATTCCACCCGGCCGTATAACTCACTGGGATATGCGAAGACCAATAGTCAGCATGACGGTCTTGTAGTGGCCATGTATTATGGCATTCATGCCCCACTTTGTAACATAGGAGGTGAGGGGGTGGCGCACTCTATATAAGCCACCCCCACCACTAGACTTGGGGGCTCTTTTCTTCCACCTCTCTCTCTTTTCACCATTAGTCTCAGGACTTAGTTCAGACATGGGGATCCGTTCCTCTCTCACACACATACATTGTAATCTCCGGATATATACTCAGATAAAACAAAGCCTCTCCGGAGCACGAGACGTAGGGTTGTTATCTCCACCGTGAGAGGCCCGAACTCGCTAAAACCACCGTGTCACCCATATGCATCTCGATAGATTATGCTCCTTTATCCTACCCCTCTCTTACTGTCGGAATCGTTAAAAGCCACTACCTCGGGTTCACGGGCGACGACCCAAATGCCACCGAGGACTCCGAGCGCGAGGCGAACCGCCCGCTCGACCGGACCGACCGGGGCTGCCACAAGCGCGCCTCCTGCTTCGGCTTCTCCATCTTCTCCGTCGAGCCCAGCACACCCGTCTGCTGGCTGCGGCGACTGCAGGTGTTCAACAGTCACTCCGGTGACGCGGATACTCGGTTGCTGCACGACCCCCAGGCCTCCGGCGCGTCCATCCGCGTCGAATCGGCCCCTCTGGCGGCGTTTCCAAGTCCCGTCGCTGCAGCCGTCGTTCGGGAGCAAGGGACCAACCCTGTCGCTCGTTTAGTGCGTTAACCGCGCGCGAGCGTAGCCCACCTCCTCGTCACGCAAGGAAACAGAAGAACGTGGGGTGGCTGTTTCGCTAAGGTAATTGCATCATTAAGCGGCTCATCAGGTGAGTATTTCGTGCACCAGATTTCTAATTACTGCAGCCAAAACTCCTGCTATTCACGCACCAGTAATTGGTGCATGCATGCATGCATGTGCAACCGCCCGGCCATTAATTTCGTGGCTATGCTTGCTAACCGGCTATCTTGCAGGAGCGTTGGGATCAAAAAAATAATATTCATAGCTATACTTGCTACTAACTTGCAGGATCACTTGTCCCGTCGTCGTCCACCGACTGCAGTTCACTCGGACGGACGTTTCGTTCAGGCGAATAACACGATGACAGGCAGATGAGTTTTTCATTTGGATTACTTTTTTTTTGAAGTTCAGACCGTCCTCTATTTATTCATGGTAGGCAGGAATCTCTGCCGATATAATCTCCAGGATACAATCAGGTGGCTCATGTAGCCAAACCTGACACAAGTCATGCATCATTCCTACTTTAGCTAAACTAGGGCTGCACCATTTGCAGTCGTTCTAACCCAACTCACCTTCCATCGTCGTCTAGACTCCAGCAACATTTTAACTTCCTCGATCAGCGGCCCCAGCGTAGACAAGTCTCTTTCTTTGCTCTGGAGTTTCGTCGCAATTTCCTTACAATCCGTCTCAATGTGCAGATCGTTGGCATTCAGATCATCAGCCAGCAGTGCTGCACGCCGGCAAGCCTGAAGCTCCATCTTTGCCGGGTCTACAGGCTGATGGTAAGAGTGGCAGGCTCCCCCTAAATAAGCCCCTTCGTCGTTTCTAAAGACCACTCCCACTCCTCCTCTATCTCCATTTTTCGAAGCTGTCCCATCAATGTTCACTTTTATCCATCCCAGATCCGGCGCCTCCCACTTCTGAATTGGGTTTAGCTTTGCATTTTTACTCTTGCGGCTGTGAATATTCTTCCATTCTTCCATGACCTTTACCACAGACCTTGCTAGATCAACCGCTTCTTCTATCCTCTTGCCATCCCTCACATTATTCCTCGCAAGCCATACCCCATATACCCCCTGAACCATGACCGCCTTTTCATCATCAGAAGCTTCGGCAAACCAAGTCAGCAGCCATCTTGCCAGCGCACTTTGGGAGCTAGCGGACACCGGTGGGATCGCCACTGGAACTCCCAATTCCGAGTGCATGACATTCCAGAATTTCATCAAGTGATAGCACCCCCAAAACTTGTGGTAATTTGTTTCCTCACGACCACAAGCGATGCAAAATACCCCAGGTTTAATTCTCCTCCTATGAAGCTCTGAACCTACTGCCAAGCCATTCCAAATCAGGTGCCATGTGTGAGTTTTGACCTTGCTCGGAGCTACTGTATCCCACAAACTTACCCAGAACTTGTGATCTGCCACCGATGACGACGATTCCGGCCGTCCGGACTTGAGTCGTTTTTGTGTCATACATAGGTGGTAAGCGGACCTGACAGTGAATGCACCGTTTTTGTGTAATTCCATGCCAAGTAGTCTTCCATGCCCGGCCCTCCTACTGTGATCTGCAATATTTCCTTTGCTTCATCCGGAGGGAACATCCTTTGAACTTTGCTTACATCCAATGAGCGGCCCTGATGGTCCAACAAATCACAAATTCTGTTTATACCATGTACGTAGTCCTGGCCCAGTGGCTTCAGGCTACCTTTCCTTGGGATCCAGTTGTCATGATGTATCCTAATTCTTGACCCATCACTGATCCTCCATATTAGTCCATCTAGCATCAGATTTTGGCCATGGAGAATACTTTTGAAAGTGAAAGATCCTCCTCCCGGACAGGTAGCATTCAGAATTGAGCCATCACTGAAATATCTAGCTTTTAGTACCCTCACACACAGCGATGATGGAACCTGCAAAATACGCCACGCCTACTTCTCTAGCAGAGCTTGGTTGAATGCTTCTGGATCACGAAACCCAAGACCTCCTTCATGCTTCCTAGTGCACATCTTGTCCCATGCAATCCAGTGTACCTTCCTTTCACCATTCACTGCACCCCACCAGAAGTTTGAAGAGATCGATGACAGTTTCCCGCACATTTTCTTGGTGAGTTGAAAACAGCTCATGGTGATGTTGGTGTGGATTGGAGACCGGATTTAACTAGTACCTCCCTCGCTGTCTTGGAGAGGCCCTGTCCCTTCCATCCTGAAACTTTCCCTCTAGCACTCTCTTCGACATATTTGAAAGATCCGTCTTTGGATCTTCCCACCACCGTGGGGAGTCCCAAGTACCTCTCACTCAGGGCCTCTGTCTCTATGCCCATAGCTTGCTTGAGAATTGCTTTATCCTCCTCCTTACTGCCCTTACCAAAAAAGATGGAAGACTTTTGCAAATTAACCTTTTGTCCTGATGCCACCTCATAGTCCTGTAAGATCGTGCGGAGTGCTTCAAAGTTAGAAAGGGCCCCTCTAGAAACACCAAACTATCATCCGCAAACAGAAGGTGAGTGACCGTGGGGCCAGTGCTCCCAAAGGAAACTCCCTTAATCTCCTTTGTGACCTGAGCGTTTCTCAATAGAGCCGAAAAGCCTTCCACACAGAAAAGAAAAAGGTATGGTGATAACGGATCTCCCTGTCGTAGCCCTCTAGTTGGAACAAAACTTTGAGAGAGGTCACCATTCATCTTAACTGAAAATCTCGGCGACGTGACACACCTCATCACCATCTCTGTCCAGTGACTAGAGAAGCCAAACCTCGTCATCATTTGCTCCAAGAAAACCCATTCAACTCTATCGTATGCCTTCATCATGTCCAGCTTTACTGCGCACAGAGGTTTCTTTCTCTTCCTTGTTCTAATGGCATGTACGCACTCATAGGCCACCAATACATTATCTGTGATCAAACGGCCAGGGACAAAGGCACTTTGCTCCTCTGAAATCATAAAAGGCAACACCACTTTTAACCTATTAGCCAAAGTTTTAGCAGCAATTTTATATAAGACATTACAAAGACCAATGGGGCGAAACTGCGAGAGTAACTCCGGTGAGTTAACTTCCGGGATCATAACAATGATAGTATCATTGAAACCATTTGGAGCCTCCATTCCTGCCAGAAAATCACGAACAGCCAAGCAAACATCATCCTTTACCACCGACCAGTGTCGTTGATAAAACATCGCCGGGAACCCATCCGGACCGGGCGATTTGGTTGGACCCATCTAAAATAATGCCTTCTCGATCTCATCATCAGTGAACGCAGCCGTGAGCCTAGCATTCATCTCCTCCGTCACCACTGGGACAATATGCTGTAATAACCTCTCTCCTTCATTGGATCCTTCTAAAGTGAACAAATTAGCATAAAAGCTTGCTGCCATTGCACGCATACCTTCATCATTTGTGCATTTCACTCCATCCTCCTGTAGCAATGCCTTGACAGTATTCTTACGCTTCCTATGTGAAGCTCTATTTTGAAAGTATTGGGTGTTCTGGTCGCCCTCTAGTAGCCAGTCCACTCGGGATCTCTGCTTGTAGAATATTTCCTCTCTCTCATATATCTCATGGAGCTGGTCCTCAATGTCCTTGATCTCTTGTCTGTACCCAGTGTGCACAGCTCTCTCTTTAGCCTCACGTAGTCATCCCTTCAAATGAGCAATCTGGCGTTTAATTGATCCAAAAACTCTCTTGCTCCATTCATGCATGGACTTGGACACCAACCCCAACTTGTTGCATGCTGCACTCATTCCCGCATCCTCCTGGTTGGCTGCATGTGCAGCCCGCCAAGCATCCATCACCATTTCCTCATATCCAGCATGTCTTGTCCATGCAGCCTCGTACATAAAACCTCTCTGCGCTCTATTGTTGCTTGCAGCCGGTGCCGCCAATACTCGGATCACTAGCGCCTGGTGGTCAGATTCTTCGGTTAATATATGTTGCACCTCAGTCTCAGGGTACATCTGCATGAAGTCAGCATTGCATGTAGCTCTATCAAGTCTCACTTGGATGTTATCGCCTGCTTCTCGCTTGTTGTCCCAGGTATACATATAACCTGAGTACCCAAGATCAGCTAAACCGCAGTCAGTTAGGCAATCTCTAAAATCCTTCATTTGCTTCAAGCTCCTGGGATTACCACCAAGTTGTTCATTTTGGAGTAAAGCTTCATTGTAATCACCTGCACATAACCACGGTAAATTATCTTGGCCTCTGAGATATCGAAGAGCATCCCAGGTTTTTTTCCGCATGTCAACACGAGGCTCCCCATAGATTCCAGTGAACCTATAGGTTTTCCCGTCAGCTCTGACCACTGCATCAATATAGTACTGGCACCATGGTCTCACCGTAACATCCACATAGTCTCTCCATTGCTCTCGCTGCCTTTTTTTGTTTCTGATAAGAACACCACCGCTGGGTTGTAGGACCGTATCAGGTCTCGAAGTTCGCCCACCGTCGAGTCCAACCCCAATCCTCGACAGTTCCAGGCTAGAAAATTCATTGCTCCCGGCGGCCCTGCTCCCTGGCAGGGTCCGCCGATCTATCATCTGCCTCCGAGATACGATCAAACACCGTAGACGTTTTTAGTCTAGTGTCGCGAATGAACGCATCATGAATTATCCTCCTGCCATTATCATCCTTTGCCACCCACTTCTGTCTTGGTCCCCTCTTCCTAGTGGTGAAGGATGCATGAGAACTTTGCCCCTTAGTCCTACTAACTTCATGATCTGGACGGAGCTTCCTGACATAAGTACCTTTCTTCCTCTCCGTGGACCTGTACCACCCCGAGTCATCATGGCCTTCTCGGCCCCTGGACATACGTGCATGCTCCCTTCGACTCCTTTCTTCATACCTCTGCTGATCATATTCCCTCTGCCTTTGTTGCTCCTTCAGCTTGTTTCGGAGGTCCGATTCTTTTTTGCGTTCTAGCTCATGCCTCAGATCTCGCTCGATTGTCCATTCTCCTCTATAACTGTCCTTGATGGGGCTATTGACCTCTCCTCTCTTAGGTCTGATCTCCTCGCCAGTGCGGGAGTTTGCCGGTCGACTGAACTCTGCATTCAGATTACGTTTTGTTGGGAGGTTTCTAACCCTCGCTTGGTTATGCTGACCTCTATCACTGCCTGCTGACTGTGAGCTTGCAAATGCATGGTTGCTGGTTGCCTTTCTATCAAGTGATCCTTCTTTTGGTCCAGAGCTGCGCCCCGGTGAGGCTCTCAACCAACCTCCCCATTGTGAAGATGCATCAGCAGGGGGATCACACCTCCCCCCAACGTGTACAAGTCTACCACATTCGAAACAAAAATGAGGTATTTTCTCGTAATAGAAGTCAAACCAGGTGCCAACCTTATCTTCCAGTGAAGATTTAAGGTGGAAACCTCGAACCAAAGGCTCATAAACAGAAATTTTTGCCCTCACTCGCAACTGGTTTCCTCTTGCCACACCATCCTTGTCAACATCCACCTTGACTACCTCCCCTAGCCTGTTCCCAAGGGCTTTCCCAAATGTTTCTGTTCTTTTACCCAGTGGTAAATCCGACACTCGAACCCAAACTTCAACCTTAACAAAAACCATCTCTGAAGGTCTGGTGTTGATCTCATATTCTTTCAGGATAAGTACGTTGAAATCATACTGCCATGGGCCATTATTCATTGCATGTTTCCAATCCCCTTCACTACCAAAGTGGACTGCAAAAATATTGGAGCCCATGTCTATGAAGTCTGCCTCCCGATGTAGCCCCCATGCCCTTTGCATCGTTCGATCCAGAACACCCTTGTTGATCGGCCTTGGTGAGAAAGATTTCCCTACCGCAGACCACTTTGACTTCTTGGACATGATCTGATCTGGATCCTCAAAGACAAACCCTTGCGCTTCCTTATCTAACAGCACCATCCCTCCCAGCCTTGTTGAGAGACTTGCAGTTGGATCCGGCGTCTTGCACTCGACCAGGGATCTGGAAGAACCCCCGCTCCCTTATTTTCTCGGTGTCCTCGCCGCCGCTGGGGTCGCTTCCATCGCTGAAGTCCCTGCCTGTTTTCCGTTTGTTCTCTCCGCCATAGCTCCGCTCCTTGGTGAAGAGAAAGCCACGCCGATCAGTGCCCAGGGATGCGCCATCGCCGCCCAGGTCACTACCGGAATCACAACACCCCCGAGCAAGGAACCCTAACCCTAGCGAAGGGAGTCGCTCGCCTCGCGATCGCCTCCAAATCGCCTCTCTGCGTTCCTACCCGTGGTGGACCCACTTAGTAGAGGATTTTTATTACTAGCGCAAATACTTTCATTTGGATTACTGAACGTTCAGATTCATTTAGATGCATTTTTTATATGACTAACGTGCAGTGACTCGGGCGCCTGCACACCGTCGCTCAACTGGTCACGCGTGCATGGTCACTCAACGTCCCGCGTGTCGTCACCCTACAAGACGTGTCTACAACACTAGGATGCCCCAAGCCCAGTCTGCGGGATGCGTCTGCTTCACTCGGACGCCCCGCACGTCGCCGCTCCTTCTAACCTTAATTCCTGCCCATTTATTCCCTTAATTCCTTCCCATTTATTTCCTCCATGCAGGGATAAATGACCGTGGGAAACGTTTATTACATACATGAATGGCTCTAACTCTCACTTAATTAGCGCTCTCTTGCATGCAGATTCTGCCTACATGTCCAGAACGTGGGCAACTCCTCCAATGTGTTGGTCGGCCAAGCAATCACACCTAATTACTTGTGATTTATTGCTCCACAACCAACAGATCGAGCTCTGCACCAAATCAACCTCCTCGAGGAATAACTGCATGTAGGAAAATGGAAACGAAAGGACTGGCTCCCACCAGTGCGCCACTCCGCTGGGATGTACTTGCTGACCAGCATGGTGGTTGACTAAAGTCGGCACTCCACACGTTGTCTCTGCCTCGACAAAACCCAGCACTCGGCAACAACTCCCTTCAGTCGGCAACTCGGCATGATCACTCAGATGAGACTAGCTCACTCGGACCAAACCGGATCACTGGCACTTGATCGGCCGTTCGTGCGCCGTCACTCGGCCGCCCGTACATCATCGCTCGACTGGACATGTCCTCAGCCACCCAGCACGCGGTCATGAAGCTGCTCGCATCATCATCAACTTGCCCGACTCGGACGTCTCGTGCGTCATCACTCCGCGGGACGCGTCTATTTCAGTTGGACGCCCTGCATGTCATCACACCGCGGGACGCGTCTACTTCAGTCGGACACCCTGCACATCATCACTCTGCGGGACGCGTCTACTTCAGTCGGACACCTCGCGCATCGCCACTCCGCGGGCGGGTCTACTTCACTCGGCCACCCCGAACATCGCCTCTCCGCGGGACGAGTCAACTTCATGCGGATGCATCGTGCGTCGTCACTCCGCGGGACGGGTCTACTTCACTCGGACGCCTCGGGCGTCGCTACTCTGCGGGACGGGTCTACTTCACTCGGACGCCTCGCGCGTCGCCACTCCGCAGGACGGGTCTACTTCACTCGGACGCCCCGCGCGTCGCCACTCCGCGGGACGGGTCTACTTTACTCGGACGCCTTGCGCGTCGCCACTCCGTAGGACGGGTCTACTTCACTCAGACGCCCTGTGCGTTGCCACTCCGCGGCACGCATCTACATCATCCGGATGCTTCGCGCGTCGCCACTCCGCGGGACGGGTCTACTTCACTCAGCCAAC
>NC_041381.1:668488559-668491608 GCF_002162155.2 Triticum dicoccoides
TGTCGCCATCGGTTGGTCATCTCATCACCACTCGGCCGCCCCGCGCGTCGCCATCGGTTGTTCACCTCATCACCACTCGGTAGCCCCGCGCGTCGCCATCGGTTGGTCACCTCGTAACCACTCAGCCGCCCCGCGCGTCACCATCGGTTGGTCACCTCATCACCACTCGGCCGCTCTGCGCGTCGCCACTCGGTTGGTCACCTCTTCACCACTCGGCCACTTGTGCGCACCTTCAGACAGCTAAGTCATTTTACATGCACTACATTCTGTTATTTCCGAGTTCCCGAGTATCCTGTTATTCACACATCACATTCACTCGGAGGCCACGCCACCAAGTGTACCTCTACGCTCGGCTGCTTATTTTCACCCAAGTCCAACTTTCATTTTTTTCGCATACATCATTCACGAACACCATGTGTTCTTCATTGCGGGTTTGCATCGGTCCTCCGTGGCTGCAGCTCAGTCGAAACACTACACTTCCGTTTTATTTGAGCCAGCAATTCGACAAGTTCGAACGGATCCTTCGCTCTTTCAGACTCTTGCCGGTTACCCAGCAAGCCCCTTGCACTCCCAGCGGGTGTCAATGGGTGTTATTCACACAATTTATTTCAGCACACATCAAATTTCCTCGAGAAATTATTTCGTTGGCTTGTGCCATTTTATACACAAGTTACGCGATCACTCGACGGCCCTGTGCGAAAACTTCATCCCTCCTCGTACTCGGTCACCATACCAGTCCCAGCGCACCACAACATCGACGTTGTCGCTCTGTTGACTTCAAACACATCCGGCCAACCCCTCTGTGGAATCCTCTTCATCGCATCGGTGATATAGACCTCGTCAGGCATGAGAAAGATAAGTCCCTTTTTATAATCAAATTTCACACTTCACTCTTTTGCGACTTTACCTCTTTCGAGCATCACTCGGAAGCTTCTCCTCATATTTATCCGAGTCCAACTCGATGAATTGCAAATCATCCATTCAAAACTATATTTCTCGTATTCCGACATGTCCGTTGTCGAAGCCTGTAGTACGCTCGGGGGCTGCATCTCATTTGGAATGACACTCTCCTGAGTAGTCAAGTACTTCATCATCCGTTAGATCCTTCACTTCAACAAGTGCATTCGATCCGCCACTTTGACAAGTTTTATAATCACCCAGACGCTCTACACTCCATCTTCGTTATTATTCAGACTTAGTTGTCACGCCGGTCTTGTTGTGTCGCAACCAAACTACACCGACATCATCGTTACATTAGCTTCGAAAGCATCTGGCTAACTACTTCGAAGACCATTTCAGCCAATTGGCCGGTGAGGGAGTCCTGGACTAGGGGATGTCCGGATAGCCGAACTATCATCATCGGCCGGACTCCAAGACTATGAAGATACAAGATTGAAGACTTCGCACCGTGTCCGGATGGGACTTTCCTTGGCGTGGAAGGCAAGCTTGGCGATACGGATATGTAGATCTCCTACCATTGTAACCGACTCTGTGTAACCCTAGCCCTCTCCGGTGTCTATATAAACCGGATGGCTTTAGTCCGTAGGACGAACAACAATCATACCATAGGCTAGCTTCTGGGGTTTAGCCTCCTTGATCTCGTGGTAGATCTACTCTTGTAACACACATCATCAATATTAATCAAGCAGGACGTAGGGTTTTACCTCCATCAAGAGGGACCGAACCTGGGTAAAACATCGTGTCCCTCGTCTCCTGTTACCATCCGCCTAGACGCACAGTTTGGGACCCCCTACCCGAGATTCCCCGGTTTTGACACCGACATTGGTGCTTTCATTGAGACATGCAATATGTCACTCGGCCACCTCGCACATCCTCAGTCGGCCGTCCCGCACCACACCACTCGGTTGTGCAAGTCTTCACCACTCGGGCGCTCCATGCGTCGCCTCTCGGTTGTGCACGTCTTCACCACTCGGCCGCTCTGTGCGTCGCCACTTGGTTGTGCACGTCTTCCCCATTTGGTCGCCCCGCGCGTCGTCACTCAGTTGTACACATCATCGCCCCTCGGCCGCCTCGCGCGTCACCATCAGTTGGACATGTCTTTACCTCTACACCCCCAACACGGGAACGACTAAGTTACTTGTATGATCAAACCTCATATCACACTCTGTAGCAAGCTTACCTCTTTCGAGCATCACTCAGGGGCTACGCACAGCCGTTGGCCATGCCTCCCTCAGGGGTTACGCCCATTCAATCAACTCATTGATCACATCAGGAATATCTTTCTGACCATACATGCTCGGTCCACTGAAAATCTATAAGGGTAGTACTGTCCACCCGGACGATCGCCCAAATCATTACCTAAAGTCATCTTCAGGGCTGCAAAAGGGTGAAAACAACGCTCCTCTACTGATACACTTGGCCCTATCCTAGGCTCCAAGGCGTCAGTTTCAAAACCTTGGACTCAGAGATGGCATGTGCTGGTTTCCCCCCGGGATAATGAGTGGCCTCCCTTTGGAGAGTCAGTCCATGCACTAGTCTCGTCACTCGGTTTCATGGCACGTCCATGTCAGACCACCACTCTACCTCCTCCGGGAGACATACAAGTGCCACCAAGTTTTTCCTTGCAGTCAACATACCCCGATCAGTCGGGAAGCACATCCACTTGGATAAATACCCCTTTCATGCAAAAGGGTAAAGCACCATCACTGAATCGTACAGGCGGCCTTACTCGTGAACGTCGTTCGTACAACCACCTCACTACCCATCCATCCGATTGATTCAATTCCAGATAAAGATATTTTACAGTCTTCCGAATGATTGTTGTTCATTTTTTACATGTTCTAAAATCCCCCAGTGGGTGCCTTAGTTGCGAATACGTTACTCCTAAGCCAAAGAAAAAATCCTACCGAGTGGTGAGTCCGCCTCTCACTCGGGGGCTTAGCTGCAGTCCAGTACTCGCCTAAGTGACAAAAATCTTACCGAGTGGTGAGTCCGCCTCTCACTCGGGGACTTAGCTGCAGTCCAGTACTCGCCTAAGTGACAAAAATCCTACCGAGTGGTGAGTCCGCCTCTCACTCAGGGGCTTAGC
>NC_041381.1:668492092-668501844 GCF_002162155.2 Triticum dicoccoides
CAGTTTGAAAAATCCTACCGAGTGGTGAGCAATCCTCCCACTCGGGGGCTTAGCTGCAGTCCAGTACTCGCCTAAGTTTTAAAAATCCTACCGAGTGGTGAGCGATCCTCCCACTCGGAGGCTTAGCTGCAGTCCAGTACTCGCCTAAGTTTGAAAAATCCTACCGAGTGGTGAGCGATCCTCCCACTCGGAGGCTTAGCTGCAGTCCAGTACTCGCCTAAGTTTGAAAAATCCTACCGAGTGGTGAGCAATCCTCCCACTCGGGGGCTTAGCTGCAGTCCAGTACTCGCCTAAGTTTTAAAAATCCTACCGAGTAGTGAGCGAGCCTCCTACTCGGAGGCTTAGCTGCAGTCCAGTACTCGCCTAAGTTTGAAAAATCTTACTGAGTGGTGAGCAATCCTCCCACTCGGGGGGCTTAGCAAAGTGCGGGTCGTCCACGACCACCACTTCAGGGCTACACCGTCAAGAAGGACGAGATTGTGCGCACTATAAAAGGCCCATCCAACGGCTAGCGCCAAAGCAGACGGCTGACAGGAATGTCAAGACCATTGATGAGTGCCTTGCTGGTGAGCTAAGACAGGAACGTCAAGACCATTGCCGAGGGCCTTGCTGATGATCTGACCAATGCTGCTCAAGGATCGTCCAACTGGTCGACTGCTGATTCCTCTTCAGAATCTATATCAAGCAAATAGAAACCAATCCGAGAGAAGAACATGTTCGATCAGTACAAGCTAAAAAGAGTTTTAGTTCTCTCAGACCACCGCCGACTACCCGCAGTCGATGGCGGTCTCGGGGACTACACCCAGTGGGTGCACTAAGCGTGCCCCCACTGGAGTAATCTCCACTCGGTATGGCTTGACCAGTCTGAGTGATAAACAACAACAAAAAGATAGGCTCTAAGACTCTCGCCGACTACCCGCAGTCGACTGCAGTCTCGGGTACTACACCCAGTGGGTGCACTCAGCGTGCACCCACTGGAATGGTATCCACTCGGAACGGCCTGCCCGGTCCGAGTGACGGCCAAACAACTAAAAAAGACATGTTCCAGGCATGAAGAAATTCCGAGTAATCAGTTACTCGATCCAGGACCAGCTCCAAATCACTCCAAAAAATTGCTATAAGGTGAGTTCAACGCTCCTCTGCGGACTCTTTCGAGCTCATTTCACTCGGACACCATGCAGTCTGGAATCCGTCAAGGCAACACACGGAGATAAGACCGCCGGGTGACCAGAGGAAGTTCATAAGTGCCTTTGTAGCACTCGACTCATCTGGGAATTCACCTCGACTCGACCCGCTCAACCTTGACCGATTCGGGGGCTAATGACGAGGACATGTATTAGGGATAGGGTAACAAGCCTGACCTAAAGACCCTAACCATGGACACCGTACACTTTGTACTGGGCCCTTGGGCCAGATCGCGGTTCAGATGTACCGCAACTTGAAAGTCACTCGGATGGCAACGACCACTCGGACCACGACACTCCACTCGACGAGCTCATTCCACACGGCCGTATAACTCACTCGGATATGCGAAGACCAATAGTCAGCATGACGGTCTTGTAGTGGCCAGGTATTATGGCATTCAGGCCCCACTTTGTAACATAGGAGGTGAGGGGGTGGCGCACTCTATATAAGCCACCCCCCACCACTAGACTGGGGGCCTCTTTTCTTCCACCTCTCTCTTTTCACCATTAGTCTCAGGACTTAGTTCAGACATGGGGATCCGTTCCTCTCTCATAGACATACATTGTATTCTCCGGATATACACTCAGATAAAACAAAGCCTCTCCGGAGCACGAGACGAAGGGTTGTTATCTCCACCGTGAGAGGCCCGAACTCGCTAAAACCACCGTGTCACCCATATGCATCTCGATAGATTATGCTCCTTTATCCTACCCCTCTCTTGCTGTCGGAATCGTTAAAAGCCACTACCTCGGGTTCACGGGCGACGACCCCAATGCCACCGAGGACTCTGAGCGCGAGGCGAACCGCCCGCTCGACCGGACCGACCGAGGCTGCCACCAGTGCGCCTCCTGCTTCGGCTTCTCCATCTTCTCCATCGAGCCCAGCACACCCGTCTGCTGGCTGCGGCGACTGCAGGTGCTCAACCGTCACTCCGGTGACGCGGATACTCGGTTGCTGCACGACCCCCAGGCCTCCGGCGCGCCCATCCCGCCGGATCGGCCCCTCTGGCGGCGTTTCCAAGTCCCATCGCTGCAGCCGTCGTTCGGGAGCAAGGGACCAACCCTGTCGCCCGTTTAGTGCGTTAACCACGCGCGAGCGTAGCCCACCTCCTCGTCGCGCAAGGAAATAGAAGAACGTGGGGTGGCCGTTTCGCTAAGGTAATTGCGTCATTAAGCGGCTCATCAGGTGAGTATTTCGTGCACCAGATTTCTAATTACTGCAGCCAAAACTCCTGCTATTCACGCACTAGTAATTGGTGCATGCATGCATGCATGTGCAACCGCCCGGCCATTAATTTCGTGGCTATGCTTGCTAACCGGCTATCTTGCAGGAGCGTTGGGATCAAAAAAAATAATATTCATAGCTATACTTGCTACTAACTTCCAGGATCACTTGTCCCGTCGTCGTCCATCGACTGCAGTTCACTCGGACGGACGTTTCGTTCAGGCGAATAACATGATGACAGGCAGATGAGTTTTTCATTTGGATTACTTTTTTTTTTGAAGTTCAGACCGTCCTCTATTTATTCATGGTAGGCAGGAATCTCTGCCGATATAATCTCCAGGATACAATCATGTGGCTCATGTAGCCAAACCTGACACAAGTCATGCATCATTCCTACTTTAGCTAAACTAGGGCTGCACTATTTGCAGTCCTTCTAACCCAACTCACCTTCCATCGTCGTCTAGACTCCAGCAACATTTTAACTTCCTCGATCAGCGGCCCCAGCGTAGACAAGTCTCTTTCTTTGCTCTGGAGCTTCGTCGCAATTTCCTTACAATCCGTCTCAATGTGCAGATCGATGGCATTCAGATCATCAGCCAGCAGTGCTGCACGCCGGCAAGCCTGAAGCTCCATCTTTGCCGGGTCTACAGGCTGATGGTAAGAGTGGCAGGCTCCCCCTAAATAAGCCCCTTCGTCATTTCTAAAGATCACTCCCACTCCTCCTCTATCTCCATTTTTCGAAGCTGCCCCATCAATGTTCACTTTTATCCATCCCAGATCCGGCGCCTCCCACTTCTGAATTGGGTTCAGCTTTGCATTTTTACTCTTGCGGCCGTGAATATTCTGCCATTCTTCCATGACCTTTACCACAGACCTCGCTAGATCAACCGCTTCTTCTATCCTCTTGCCATCCCTCGCATTATTCCTCGCAAGCCATAGCCCATATACCCCCTAAACCATGACCGCCTTTTCATCATCAGAAGCTTCGGCAAACCAAGTCAGCAGCCATGTTGCCAGCGCACTCTGGGAGCTAGCGGACACCAGTGGGATCGCCACCAGAACTCCCAATTCTGAGTGCATGACATTCCAGAATTTCATCGAGTGATAGCACCCCCAAAACCTGTGGTAATTTGTTTCCTCATGACCACAAGCGACGCAAAATACCCCAGGTTTAATTCTCCTCCTATGAAGCTCCGAACCTACTGCCAAGCCATTCCGAATCAGATGCCATGTGTGAGTTTTGACCTTGCCCGGAGCTACTGTATCCCACAAACTTAACCAGAACTTGGGATCTGCCACCGATGACGACGATTCCGGCCGTCCGGACTTGAGTCGTTTTTGTGTCATACGTAGGTGGTAAGCGGACCTGACAGTGAATGCACCGTTTTTTGTGTAATTCCATGCCAAGTAGTCTTCCATGCCCGGCCCTCCTACTGTGATCTGCAATACTTCCTTTGCTTCATCCGGAGGGAACATCCTTTGAACTTTGCTTACATCCAATGAGCGGCCCTGATGGTCCAACAAATCACAAATTCTGTTTATACCATGTACGTAGTCCTGGCCCAGTGGCTTCAGGCTACCTTTCCTTGGGATCCAGTTGTCATGATGTATCCTAATTCTTGACCCATCACTGATCCTCCATATTAGTCCATCTAGCATCAGATTTCGGCCATGGAGAATACTTTTGAAAGTGAAAGATCCTCCTCCCGGACAGGTAGCATTCATAATTGAGCCATCACTGAAATATCTAGCTTTTAGTACCCTCGCACATAGCGATGATGGGAACCTGCAAAATACGCCACGCCTGCTTCGCTAGCAGAGCTTGGTTGAATGCTTCTGGATCACGAAACCCAAGACCTCCTTCATGCTTCTAGTGCACATCCTGTCCCATGCAATCCAGTGTACCTTCCTTTCACCATTCACTGCACCCCACCAGAAGTTTGAAGAGATCGATGACAGTTTCCCGCACATTTTCTTGGTGAGTTGAAAACAGCTCATGGTGATGTTGGTGTGGATTGGAGACCGGATTTAACTAGTACCTCCCTCGCTGTCTTGGAGAGGCCCTGTCCCTTCCATCCTGAAACTTTCCCTCTAGCACTCTCTTCGACATATTTGAAAGATCCGTCTTTGGATCTTCCCACCACCGTGGGGAGTCCCAAGTACCTCTCACTCAGGGCCTCTGTCTCTATGCCCACAGCTTGCTTGAGAATTGCTTTATCCTCCTCCTTACTGCCCTTACCAAAAAAGATGGAAGACTTTTGCAAATTAACCTTTTGTCCTGATGCCACCTCATAGTCCTGTAAGATCGTGCGGAGTGCTTCAAAGTTAGAAAGGGACCCCTCTAGAAACACCAAACTATCATCCGCAAACAGAAGGTGAGTGACCGTGGGGCCAGTGCTCCCAAAGGAAACTCCCTTAATCTCCTTTGTGACCTGAGCGTTTCTCAATAGAGCCGAAAAGCCTTCCACACAGAAAAGAAAAAGGTATGGTGATAACGGATCTCCCTGTCGTAGCCCTCTAGTTGGAACAAAACTTTGAGAGAGGTCACCATTCATCTTAACTGAAAATCTTGCCGACGTGACACACCTCATCACCATCTCTGTCCAGTGACTAGAGAAGCCAAACCTCGTCATCATTTGCTCCAAGAAAACCCATTCAACTCTATCGTATGCCTTCATCATGTCCAGCTTTACTGCGCACCGAGGTTTCTTTCTCTTCCTTGTTCTAATGGCATGTACGCACTCATAGGCCACCAATACATTATCTGTGATCAAACGGCCAGGGACAAAGGCACTTTGCTCCTCTGAAATCATAAAAGGCAACAACACTTTTAACCTATTAACCAAAGTTTTAGCAGCAATTTTATATAAGAAATTACAAAGACTAATGGGGCGAAACTGCGAGAGTAACTCCTGTGAGTTAACTTTCGGGATCATAACAATGATAGTATCATTGAAACCATTTGGAGCCTCCTTTCCTGCCAGAAAATCATGAACAGCCAAGCAAACATCATCCTTTACCACCGACCAGTGTCGTTGATAAAACATCGCTGGGAACCCATCCGGACCTAGCGATTTGGTTGGACCCATCTAAAATAATGCCTTCTCGATCTCATCATCAGTGAACGCAGCCGTGAGCCTAGCATTCATCTCCTCCGTCACCACTGGGACAATATGCTGTAATAACCTCTCTCCTTCATTGGATCCTTCTGAAGTGAACAAATTAGCATAAAAGCTTGCTGCCATTGCACGCATACCTTCATCATTTGTGCATTTCACTCCATCCTCCTGTAGCAATGCCTTGACAGTATTCTTACGCTTCCTATGTGAAGCTCTATTTTGAAAGTATTGGGTGTTCTGGTCGCCCTCTACTAGCCAGTCCACTCGGGATCTCTGCTTGTAGAATATTTCCTCTCTCTCATATATCTCATGGAGCTGGTCCTCAATGTCCTTGATCTCTTGTCTGTACCCAGTGTGCACAGCTCTCTCTTTAGCCTCATGTAGTTGTCCCTTCAAATGAGCAATCTGGCGTTTAATTGATCCAAAAACTCTCTTGCTCCATTCATGCATGGACTTGGACACCAACCCCAACTTGTTGCATGCTACACTCATTCCCGCATCCTCCTAGTTGGCTGCATGTGCAGCCCGCCAAGCATCCATCACCATTTCCTCATATCCAGCATGTCTTGTCCATGTAGCCTCGTACATAAAATCTCTCTGCGCTTTATTGTTGCTTGCAGCCGGTGCCGCCAATACTCGGATCACTAGCGCCTGGTGGTCAGATTCTTCGGTTAATATATGTTGCACCTCAGTCTCAGGGTACATCTGCATGAAGTCAGCATTGCATGTAGCTCTATCAAGTCTCACTTGGATGTTATCGCCTGCTTCTTGCTTGTTGTCCCAGGTATACATATAACCTGAGTACCCAAGATCAGCTAAACCGCAGTCAGTTAGGCAATCTCTAAAATCCTCCATTTGCTTCAAGCTCCTGGGATTACCACCAAGTTGTTCATTTTGGAGTAAAGCTTCATTGTAATCACCTGCACATAACCACGGTAAATTATCTTGGCCTCTGAGATATCGAAGAGCATCCCAGGTTTTTTTCCGCATGTCAACACGAGGCTCCCCATAGATTCCAGTGAACCTATAGGTTTTCCCGTCAGCTCTGACCACTGCATCAATATAGTACTGGCACCATGGTCTCACCGTAACATCCACATAGTCTCTCCACCACAAAGCCAGCCCCCCACTCTTCCCCACGCAATCCACCGCAACACCTTGCCTAAATCCAGGCTCCACTTCAACCTCTCCATTGCTCTCGCTGCCTTTTTTTGTTTCTGATAAGAACACCACCGCTGGGTTGTAGGACCGTATCAGGTCTCGAAGTTCGCCCACCGTTGAGTCCAACCCCAATCCTCAACAGTTCCAGGCTAGAAAATTCATTGCTCCCGGCGGCCCTGCTCCCTGGCAGGGTCCGCCGATCTATCATCTGCCTCCGAGATACGATCAAACACCGTAGACGTTTTTAGTCTAGTGTCGCGAATGAACGCATCATGAATTATCCTCCTGCCATTATCATCCTTTGCCACCCACTTCTGTCTTGGTCCCCTCTTCCTAGTGGTGAAGGATGCATGAGAACTTTCCCCCTTAGTCCTACTAACTTCATGATCTGGACGGAGCTTCCTGACATAAGTACCTTTCTTCCTCTCCGTGGACCTGTACCACCCCGAGTCATCATGGCCTTCTCGGCCCCTGGACATACGTGCATCCTCCCTTCGACTCCTTTCTTCATACCTCTGCTGATCATATTCCCTCTGCCTTTGTTGCTCCTTCAGCTTGTTTCGGAGGTCCCATTCTTTTTTACGTTCTAGCTCATGCCTCAGATCTCGCTCGGTTGTCCATTCTCCTCTATAACTGTCCTTGATGGGGCTATTGACCTCTCCTCTCTCCGGTCTGATCTCCTCGCCAGTGCGGGAGTTTGCCGGTCGACTGAACTCTGCATTCAGATTACGTTTTGTTGGGAGGTTTCTAACCCTCGCTTGGTTGTGCTGACCTCTATCACTGCCTGCTGACTGTGAGCTTGCAAATGCATGGTTGCTGGTTGCCTTTCTATCAAGTGATCCTTCTTTTGGTCCAGAGCTGCGCCCTAGTGAGGCTCTCAGCCAACCTCCCCATTGTGAAGATGCATCAGCAGGGGGATCACACCTCCCCCCAACGTGTACAAGTCTGCCACATTCGAAACAAAAATGAGGTATTTTCTCGTAATAGAAGTCAAACCAGGTGCCAACCTTATCTTCCAGTGAAGATTTAAGGTGGAAACCTCGAACCGAAGGCTCATAAACAGAATTTTTTGCCCTCACTCGCAACTGGTTTCCTCTTGCCACACCATCCTTGTCAACATCCACCTTGACTACCTCCCCTAGCCAGTTCCCAAGGGCTTTCTCAAATGTTTCTGTTCTTTTACCCAGTTGTAAATCCGTCACTCGAACCCAAACTTCAACCTTAACAAAAACCATCTCTGAAGGTCTGGTGTTGATCTCATATTCTTTCAGGATAAGTACGTTGAAATCATACTGCCATGGGCCATTATTCATTGCATGTTTCCAATCCCCTTCACTACCAAAGTGGACTGCAAAAATATTGGAGCCCATGTCTATGAAGTCTGCCTCCCAATGTAGCCCCATGCCCTTTGCATCGTTCGTTCCAGAACACCCTTGTTGATCGGCCTTGGTGAGAAAGATTTCCCTACCGCAGACCACTTTGACTTCTTGGACATGATCTGATCTGGATCCTCAAAGACAAACCCTTGCGCTTCCTTATCTAACAGCACCATCCCTCCCAGCCTTGCTGAGAGACTTGCAGTTGGATCCGGCGTCTTGCACTCGACCAGGGATCTGGAAGAACCCCCGCTCCCTTGTTTTCCCGGTGTCCTCGCCGCCGCTGGGGTCGCCTCCTTCGCCGAAGTCCCTGCCTGTTTTCCGTTTGTTCTCTCCGCCATAGCTCCGCTCCTTGGTGAAGAGAAAGCCACGCCGATCAGTGCCCAGGGATGCGCCGTCGCCGCCCAGGTTACTACCGGAATCACAAAACCCCCGAGCAAGGAACCCTAACCCTAGCGAAGGGAGTCGGTCTCCTCACGATCGCCTCCAAATCGCCTCTCTGCGTTCCTACCCGTGGTGGACCCACTTAGTAGAGGATTTTTATTACTAGCGCAAATAATTTCATTTGGATTACTAAACGTTCAGATTCATTTAGATGCATTTTTTATACGACTAACATGCAGTGACTCGGGCGCCTGCACACCGTCGCTCAACTGGTCACGCGTGCATGGTCACTCAACGTCTCGCGTGTTGTCACCCTACAGGACGTGTCTACAACACTCGGATGCCCCAAGCCCAGTCTGCGGGATGCATCTGCTTCACTCGGACGCCCCGCACGTCGCCGCTCCTTCTAACCTTAATTCCTGCCCATTTATTCCCTTAATTCCTTCCCATTTATTTCCTCCATGCAGGGATAAATGACCGTGGGAAACGTTTATTACATACATGAATGGCTCTAACTCTCACTTAATTAGCGCTCTCTTGCATGCAGATTCTGCCTACATGTCCAGAACATGGGCAACTCCTCCAATGTGTTGGTCGGCCAAGCAATCACACCTAATTACTTGTGATTTATTGCTCCACAACCAACAGATCGAGCTCTGCACCAAATCAACCTCCTCGAGGAATAACTGCATGTAGGAAAATGGAAACGGAAGGACTGGCTCCCACTAGTGCGCCACTCCGTTGGGATGTACTTGCTGACCGGCACGGTGGTTGACTAAAGCCGGCACTCCACACGTTGTCTCTGCCTCGACAAGACCCAGCACTCCGCAACAACTCCCTTCAGTCGGCAACTCGGCAGGATCACTCGGATGGGACTAGCTCACTCGGACCAAACCGGATCACTGGCGCTTGATCGGCCGTTCGTGCGCCGTCACTCGGCCGCCCGTACATCATCGCTCGACTGGACATGTCCTCAGCCACCCAGCACGCGGTCATGAAGCTGCTCGCATCATCATCAACTTGCCCGACTCGGACGTCTCGTGCGTCATCACTCCGCGGGGACGCGTCTATTTCAGTCGGATGCCCTGCATGTCGTCACACCGCGGGACGCGTCTACTTCAGTCGGACACCCTGCACATCGTCACTCCGCGGGACGCGTCTACTTCAGTCGGACGCCTCGCGCATCACCACTCCGCGGGACGTGTCTACTTCACTCGGCCACCCCGAACATCGCTACTCCGCGGGACGAGTCAACTTCATGCGGACGCCTCGTGCGTCGTCACTCCGCGGGACGGGTCTACTT
>NC_041381.1:668503443-668506539 GCF_002162155.2 Triticum dicoccoides
CGCGTCACCATCGGTTGTTCACCTCATCACCACTCGGCAGCCCCGCGCGTCGCCATCGGTTGGTCACCTCATAACCACTCGGCCGCCCCGTGCGTCACCATCGGTTGGTCACCTCATCACCACTCGGCCGCTCTGCGCGTCGCCACTCGGTTGGTCACCTCTTCACCACTCGGCCACTTGTGCGCACCTTCAGACAGCTAAGTCATTTTACATGCACTACATTCTGTTATTTCCGAGTTCCCGAGTATCCTGTTATTCACACGTCACATTCACTCGGAGGCCACGCCACCAAGTGTACCTCTATGCTCGGCTGCTTATTTTCACCCAAGTCCAACTTTCATTTTTTTCGCATACATCATTCACGAACACCATGTGTTCTTCATTGCGGGTTTGCATCGGTCCTCCGTGGCTGCAGCTCAGTCGAAACACTACACTTCCGTTTTATTTGAGCCAGCAATTCGACAAGTTCGAACGGATCCTTCGCTCTTTCAGACTCTTGCCGGTTACCCAGCAAGCCCCTTGCATTCCCAGCGGGTGTCAATGGGTGTTATTCACACAATTTATTTCAGCACACATCGAATTTCCTCGAGAAATTATTTCGTTGGCTTGTGCCATTTTATACACAAGTTACGCGATTACTCGACGGCCCTGTGCGAAAACTTCATCGCTCCTCGTACTCGGTCACCATACCAGTCCCAGCGCACCACAACATCGACGTTGTCGCTCTGTTGACTTCAAACACATCCGGCCAACCCCTCTGTGGAATCCTCTTCATCGCATCGGTGATATAGACCTCGTCAGGCATGAGACAGATAAGTCCCTTTTTATAATCAAATTTCACACTTCACTCTTTTGCGAGTTTACCTCTTTCGAGCATCACTCGGAAGCTTCTCCTCATATTTACCCGAGTCCAACTCGATGAATTGCAAATCATCCATTCAAAACTATATTTCTCGTATTCCGACATGTCCGTTGTCGAAGCCTGTAGTACGCTCGGGGGCTCCATCTCATTTGGAATGACACTCTCCTGAGTAGTCAAGTACTTCATCATCCGTCAGATCCTTCACTTCAACAAGTGCATTCGATCCGCCACTTTGACAAGTTTTATAATCACCCAGACGCTCTACACTCCATCTTCGTTCTTATTCAGACTTGGTTGTCACGCCGGTCTTGTTGTGTCGCAACCAAACTACACCGACCTCATCGTTACATTAGCTTCGAAAGCATCTGGCTAACTACTTCGAAGACCATTTCAGCCACTTGGCCGGTGAGGGAGTCCTGGACTAGGGGATGTCCGGATAGCCGAACTATCATCATCGGCCGGACTCCAAGACTATGAAGATACAAGATTGAAGACTTCGCCCCGTGTCCGGATGGGACTTTCCTTGGCGTGGAAGGCAAGCTTGGCGATACGGATATGTAGATCTCCTACCATTGTAACCAACTCTGTGTAACCCTAGCCCTCTCCGGTGTCTATATAAACCAGATGGCTTTACTCCGTAGGACGAACAACAATCATACCATAGGCTAGCTTCTAGGGTTTAGCCTCCTTGATCTCATGGTAGATCTACTCTTGTAACACACATCATCAATATTAATCAAGCAGGACGTAGGGTTTTACCTCCATCAAGAGGGCCCGAACCTGGGTAAAACATCGTGTCCCTCGTCTCCTGTTACCATCCGCCTAGACGCACAGTTCGGGACCCCCTACCCGAGATTCGCCGGTTTTGACACCGACATTGGTGCTTTCATTGAGACACGCAATATGTCACTCGGCCACCTCGCACATCCTCAGTCGGCCGTCCCGCACCACACCACTCGGTTGTGCTAGTGTTCACCACTCGGGCGCTCCATGCGTCGCCTCTCGGTTGTGCACGTCTTCACCACTCGGCCGCTCTGTGCGTCGCCACTTGGTTGTGCACGTCTTCCCCATTTGGCCGCCCCGCACGTCGTCACTCAGTTGTACACATCATCGCCCCTCGGCCGCCTCGCGCGTCACCATCAGTTGGACATGTCTTTACCTCTACACCCCCAACACGGGAACGACTAAGTTACTCGTATGATCAAACATCATATCACACTCTATAGCAAGCTTACCTCTTTCGAGCATCACTCAGGGGCTACGCACAGCCGTTGGCCATGCCTCCCTCAAGGGTTACGCCCATTCAATCAACTCATTGATCACATCAGGAATATCTCTCTGACCATACATGCTCGGTCCACTGAAAATCTATAAGGGTAGTACTGTCCACCCGGACGATCACCCAAATCATTACCTAAAGTCATTTTCAGGGCTGCAAAAGGGTGAAAACAACGCTCCTCTACTGATACACTTGGCCCTATCCTAGGCTCCAAGGCGTCAATTTCAAAACCTTGGACTCAGAGATGGCATGTGTTGGTTTTCCCCCGGGATAATGAGTGGCCTTCCTCTGTAGAGTCAGTCCACGCACTAGTCTTGTCCCTCGGGTTTCGTGGCACGTCCATGTCAGACCACTAGTCTACCTCCTCCGGGAGACATACAAGTGCCACCAAGTTTTTCCTTGCAGTCAACATACCCTGATCAGTCGGGAAGCACATCCACTTGGATAAATACCCCTTTCATGCCAAAGGGTAAAGCGCCATCACTGAATCATACAAGCGGCCTTACTCGTCGAACGTCGTTCGTACAACCACCTCGCTACCCATCCATCCGATTGATTCAATTCCAAATAAAGATATTTTACAGTCTTTCGAATGATTGTTGTTCATTTTTTACATGTTCTAAAATCCCCCAGTGGGTGCCTTAGTTGCAAATCCGTTTCTCCTAAGTCAAAGAAAAAATCCTAACGAGTGGTGAGTCCGCCTCTCACTCGGGGGCTTAGCTGCAGTCCAGTACTCGCCTAAGTGACAAAAATCTTACCGAGTGGTGAGTCCGCCTCTCACAAGGGGACTTAGCTGCAGTCCAGTACTCGCCTAAGTGACAAAAATCCTACCGAGTGGTGAGTCCGCCTCCTACTCGGGGGCTTAGCTGTAGTCCAGTACTCGCCTAAGTGACAAAAATCCTACCGAGTGGTGAGTCCGCCTCTCACTCGGGGGCATAGCTGCAGTCCAGTGCTT
>NC_041381.1:668507190-668510946 GCF_002162155.2 Triticum dicoccoides
CTTAGCTGCAGTCCAGTACTCGCCTAAGTTTTAAAAATCCTACCGAGTGGTGAGCGATCCTCCCACTCGGAGGCTTAGCTGCAGTCCAGTACTCGCCTAAGTTTGAAAAATCCTACCGAGTGGTGAGCGATCCTCCCACTCGGAGGCTTAGCTGCAGTCAAGTACTCGCCTAAGTTTGAAAAATCCTACCGAGTGGTGAGCAATCCTCCCACTCGGGGGCTTAGCTGCAGTCCAGTACTCGCCTAAGTTTTAAAAATCCTACCGAGTAGTGAGCGAGCCTCCTACTCGGAGGCTTAGCTGCAGTCCAGTACTCGCCTAAGTTTGAAAAATCTTACTGAGTGGTGAGCAATCCTCCCACTCGGGGGGCTTAGCAAAGTGTGGGTCATCCACGACCACCACTTCAGGGCAACACCATCAAGAAGGACGAGATTGTGCGCACTGTCAAAGGCCCATCCAATGGCTGGCGCCAAAGCAGACGGCTGACAGGAATGTCAAGACCATTGATGAGTGCCTTGCTGGTGAGCTAAGACAGGAACGTCAAGAACATTGCCGAGGGCCTTGCTGATGAGCTGATCAATGCTGCTCAAGGATCGTCCAACTGGTCGACTGCTGATTCCTCTTCAGAAGCTAGATCAAGCAAACAGAAACCAATCCGAGAGAAGAACAAGTTCGATCAGTACAAGCTAAAAAGAGTTTTAGTTCTCTCAGACCACCACCGACTACCCGCAGTCGATGGCGGTCTCGGGGACTACACCCAGTGGGTGCACTAAGCGTGCCCCCACTGGAGTAATCTCCACTCGGTATGGCCTGACCAGTCTGAGTGATAAACAACAACAAAAAGATAGGCTCTAAGACTCCCGCCGACTGCCCGCAGTCGACTGCAGTCTCGGGTACCACACCCAGTGGGTGCACTCAGCGTGCACCCACTGGAATGGTATCCACTCGGAACGGTCCGCCCGGTCCGAGTGACGGCCAAACAACAAAAAAAGACATGTTCCAGGCATGAAGAAATTCCGAGTAATCAGTTACTCGATCCAGGACCAGCTCCAAATCACTCCAAAAAATTGCTATAAGGTGAGTTCAACGCTCCTCTGCGGACCCGTTTGAGCTCATTTCACTCGGACACCATGCAGTCTGGAATCCGTCAAGGCAACACACGGAGATAAGACCGCCGGGTGACCAGAGGAAGTTCATAAGTGCCTCTATAGCACTCGACTCATCTGGGAATTCACCTCGACTCGACCCGCTCAACCTTGACCGATTCGGGGGCTAATGACAAGGACATGTATTAGGGATAGGGTAACCAGCCTGACCTAAAGACCCTAACCATGGACACCGTACACTTTGTACTGGGCCCTTGGGCCAGATCGCCCTTCAGATGTACCGCAACTTGAAAGTCACTCGGACGGCAATGACCACTGGGACCACGACACTCCACTCGACGAGCTCATTCCACACGGCCGTATAACTCACTCGGATATGCGAAGACCAATAGTCAACATGACGGTCTTGTAGTGGCCAGGTATTATGGCATTCATGCCCCACTTTGTAACATAGGAGGTGAGGGGGTGGCGCACTCTATATAAGCCACCCCCCACCACTAGACTGGGGGGCTCTTTTCTTCCACCTCTCTCTCTTTTCACCATTAGTCTCAGGACTTAGTTCAGACATGGGGATCCGTTCCTCTCTCACAGACATACATTGTAATCTCCGGATATATACTCAGATAAAACAAAGCCTCTCCGGAGCACGAGACGTAGGGTTGTTATCTCCACCATGAGAGGCCCGAACTCGCTAAAACCACCGTGTCATCCATATGCATCTCGATAGATTATGCTCCTTTATCCTACCCCTCTCTTACTGTCGGAATCGTTAAAAGCCACTACCTTGGGTTCACGGGCGACGACCCCAATGCCACCGAGGACTCCGAGTGCGAGGCGAACCGCCCGCTCGACCGGACCGACCAGGGCTGCCACCAGCGCGCCTCCTGCTTCGGCTTCTCCATCTTCTCCGTTGAGCCCAGCACACCCGTCTGCTGGCTGCGGCGACTGCAGGTGTTCAACAGTCACTCCGGTGACGCGGATACTCGGTTGCTGCACGACCCCCAGGCCTCCGGCGCGTCCATCCGCGCCGGATCGGCCCCTCTGGCGGCGTTTCCAAGTCCCGTCGCTGCAGCCGTCGTTCGGGAGCAAGGGACCAACCCTGTCGCCCATTTAGTGCGTTAACCGCGCGCGAGCGTAGCCCACCTCCTCGTCGCACAAGGAAACAGAAGAACGTGGGGTGGCTGTTTCGCTAAGGTAATTGCGTCATTAAGCGGCTCATCAGGTGAGTATTTTGTGCACCAGATTTCTAATTACTGCAGCCAAAACTCCAGCTATTCACGCACCAGTAATTGGTGCATGCATGCATGCATGTGCAACCGCCCGGCCATTAATTTCGTGGCTATGCTTGCTAACCGGCTATCTTGCAGGAGCGTAGGGATCAAAACAATAATATTCGTAGCTATACTTGCTACTAACTTGCAGGATCACTGTCCCGTCGTCGTCCACCGCCTGCAGTTCACTCGGACGGACGTTTCGTTTAGGCGAATAACACGATGATAGGCAGATGAGTTTTTCATTTGGATTACTAAACGTCCAGATTCATTTAGATGCATTTTTTATACGACTACCGTGCAGTGACTCGGCCGCCTGCACACAGTCGCTCAACTGGTCACGCGTGCATTGTCACTCAACGTCCTGCGCGTCGTCACCCTACAGAACGTGTCTACAACACTCAGACGCCCCAGGCCCAGTCTACGGGATGCGTCTGCTTCACTCGGACGCCCCGCACGGGGCCGCTCCTTCTAACCTTAATTCCTGCCCATTTATTCCCTTAATTCCTTCCCATTTATTTCCTCCATGCAGGGATAAATGACCGTGGGAAACGTTTATTACATACATGAATGACTCTAACTCTCACTTAATTAGCGCTCTCTTGCATGCAGATTCTGCCTACATGTCCAGAACGTGGGAAACTCATCCAATGTGTTGGTCGGCCGAGCAATCACACCTAATTACTTGTGATTTATTGCTCCACAACCAACAGATCGAGCTCTGCACCAAATCAACCTCCTCGAGGAATAACTGCATGTAGGAAAATGGAAACGGAAGGACTGGCTACCACCCGTGCGCCACTCCGCTGGGATGTACTTGCTGACCGGCACGGTGGTTGACTAAAGCCGGCACTCCACACGTTGTCTCTGCCTCGACAAGACCCAGCATTCGGCAACAACTCCCTTCACTCGGCAACTCGGCATGATCACTCGGATGGGACTAGCTCACTCGGACCAAACCGGATCACTGGCGCTTGATCGGCCGTTCGTGCGCCGTCACTCGGCCGCCCGTACATCATCGCTCGACTGGACATGTCCTCAACCACCCAGCACGCGGTCATGAAGCTGCTCGCATCATCATCAACTTGCCTGACTCGGACGTCTCGTGCGTCATCACTCCACGGGACGCGTCTATTTCAGTCGGACGCCCTGCACGTCGTCACACCGCGGGACGCGTCTACTTCAGTCGGACACCCTGCACATCGTTACTCCGGGACGCGTCTACTTCAGTCGGACGCCTCGCGCATCGCCACTCCGCGGGACGTGTCTACTTCACTCGGCCACCCCGCACATCGCTACTCCGCGGGACGAGTCAACTTCATGCGGACGCCTCGTGCGTCGTCACTCCGGGGGACGGGTCTACTTCACTCGGACGCCTCGCG
>NC_041381.1:668513037-668516179 GCF_002162155.2 Triticum dicoccoides
ACCACTCGGCCGCCCCGCGCGTCGCCATCGGTTGGTCATCTCATCACCACTCGGCCGCCCCGCGCGTCGCCATCAGTTGTTCACCTCATCACCACTCGGCAGCCCCGCGCGTCGCCATCGGTTGGTCACCTCGTAACCACTCAGCCGCCCCGCGCGTCACCATCGGTTGGTCACCTCATCACCACTCGGCCGCTCTGCGCGTCGCCACTCGGTTGGTCACCTCTTCACCACTCGGCCACTTGTGCACACCTTCAGACAGCTAAGTCATTTTACATGCACTACATTCTGTTATTTCCGAGTTCCCGAGTATCCTGTTATTCACACATCACATTCACTCGGAGGCCACGCCACCAAGTGTACCTCTACGCTCGGCTGCTTATTTTCACCCAAGTCCAACTTTCATTTTTTTGCATACATCATTCACGAACACCATGTGTTCTTCATTCCGGGTTTGCATCGGTCCCCCGTGGCTGCAGCTCAGTCGAAACACTACACTTCCGTTTTATTTGAGCCAGCAATTC
The DNA here is from genome assembly GCF_002162155.2 of Triticum dicoccoides. Taxonomy (NCBI): domain Eukaryota; kingdom Viridiplantae; phylum Streptophyta; class Magnoliopsida; order Poales; family Poaceae; genus Triticum; species Triticum dicoccoides. The sequence goes on from NC_041381.1 coordinate 668,513,559, forward strand.
GACAAGTTCAAACGGATCCTTCGCTCTTTCAGACTCTTGCCGGTTACCCAGCAAGCCCCTTGCACTCCCAGCGGGTGTCTATGGGTGTTATTCACACAATTTATTTCAGCACACATCGAATTTCCTCGAGAAATTATTTCGTTGGCTTGTGCCATTTTTTACACAAGTTACGCGATCACTCGACGGCCCTGTGCGAAAACTTCATCGCTCCTCGTACTCGGTCACCATACCAGTCCCAGCGCACCACAACATCGACGTTGTCGCTCTGTTGACTTCAAACACATCCGGCCAACCCCTCTGTGGAATCCTCTTCATCGTATCAGTGATATAGACCTCGTCAGGCATGAGACAGATAAGTCCCTTTTTATAATCAAATTTCACACTTCACTCTTTTGCGAGTTTACCTCTTTCGAGCATCACTCGGAAGCTTCTCCTCATATTTACCCGAGTCCAACTCGATGAATTGCAAATCATCCATTCAAAACTATATTTCTCGTATTCCAACATGTCCGTTGTCGAAGCCTGTAGTACGCTCGGGGCTGCATCTCATTTGGAATGACACTCTCCTGAGTAGTCAAGTACTTCATCATCCGTCAGATCCTTCACTTCAACAAGTGCATTCGATCCGCCACTTTGACAAGTTTTATAATCACCCAGACGCTCTACACTCCATCTTCGTTCTTATTCAGACTTAGTTGTCACGCCGGTCTTGTTGTGTCGCAACCAAACTACACCGACCTCATCGTTACATTAGCTTCGAAAGCATCTGTCTAACTACTTCGAAGACCATTTCAGCCACTTGGCCGGTGAGGGAGTCCTGGACTAGGGGATGTCCGGATAGCCGAACTATCATCATCGGCCGGACTCCAAGACTATGAAGATACAAGATTGAAGACTTCGCCCCGTGTCCGTATGGGACTTTCCTTAGCGTGGAAGGCAAGCTTGGCGATACGGATATGTAGATCTCCTACCATTCTAACCGACTCTGTGTAACCCTAGCCCTCTCCGGTGTCTATATAAACCGGATGGCTTTAGTCCGTAGGACGAACAACAATCATACCATAGGCTAGCTTCTAGGGTTTAGCCTCCTTGATCTCATGGTAGATCTACTCTTGTAACACACATCATCAATATTAATCAAGCAGGACGTAGGGTTTTACCTCCATCAAGAGGGCCCGAACCTGGGTAAAACATCGTGTCCCTCGTCTCCTGTTACCATCCGCCTAGATGCACAGTTCGGGACCCCCTACCTGAGATTCGCCGGTTTTGACACCGACATTGGTGCTTTCTTTGAGACACGCAATATGTCACTCGGCCACCTCGCACATCCTCAGTTGGCCGTCCCGCACCACACCACTCGGGCGCTCCATGCGTCGCCTCTCGGTTGTGCACGTCTTCACCACTCGGCCGCTATGTGCGTCGCCACTTCGTTGTGCACGTCTTCCCCATTTGGCCGCCCCGCGCGTCGTCACTCAGTTGTACACATCATCGCCCCTCGGCCGCCTCGCGCGTCACCATCAGTTGGACATGTCTTTACCTCTACACCCCCAACACGGGAACGACTAAGTTACTCGTATGATCAAACCTCATATCACACTCTGTAGCAAGCTTACCTCTTTCGAGCATCACTCAGGGGCTACGCACAGCCGTTGGCCATGCCTCCCTCAGGGGTTACGCCCATTCAATCAACTCATTGATCACATCAAGAATATCTTTCTGACCATACATGCTCGGTCCACTGAAAATCTATAAGGGTAGTACTGTCCACCCAGACGATCGCCCAAATCATTACCTAAAGTCATCTTCAGGGCTGCAAAAGGGTGAAAACAACGCTCCTCTACTGATACACTTGGCCCTATCCTAGGCTCCAAGGTGTCAGTTTCAAAACCTTGGACTCAGAGATGGCATGTGCTGGTTTCCCCCCGGGATAATGAGTGGCCTCCCTCTGGAGAGTCAGTCGACGCACTAGTCTCGTCACTCGGGTTTCATGGCACGTCCATGTCAGACCACTAGTCTACCTCCTCCGGGAGACATACAAGTGCCACCAAGTTTTTCCTTGCAGTCAACATACCCCGATCAGTCGGGAAGCACATCCACTTGGATAAATACCCCTTTCATGCAAAAGGGTAAAGCGCCATCACTGAATCGTACAGGCGGCATTACTCGTTGAACGTCATTCGTACAACCACCTCGCTACCCATCCATCCGATTGATTGAATTCCAGATAAAGATATTTTACAGTCTTCCGAATGATTGTTGTTCATTTTTTACATGTTCTAAAATCCCCCAGTGGGTGCCTTAGTTGCGAATCCGTTTCTCCTAAGTCAAAGAAAAAATCCTACCGAGTGGTGAGTCCGCCTCTCACTCGGGGGCTTAACTGCAGTCCAGTACTCGCCTAAGTGACAAAAATCTTACCAAGTGGTGAGTCCGCCTCTCACTTGGGGACTTAGCTGCAGTCCAGTACCCGCCTAAGTGACAAAAATCCTACCGAGTGGTGAGTCCGCCTCTCACTCGGGGGCTTAGCTGTAGTCCAGTACTCGCCTAAGTGACAAAAATCCTACCGAGTGGTGAGTCCGCCTCTCACTCGGGGGCTTAGCTGCAGTCCTATGCTTTCCTAAGTT
>NC_041381.1:668516613-668526225 GCF_002162155.2 Triticum dicoccoides
TGCAGTCCAGTACTCACCTAAGTTTTAAAAATCCTACCGAGTGGTGAGCGATCCTCCCACTCGGAGGCTTAGCTGCAGTCCAGTACTCGCCTAAGTTTGAAAAATCCTACCGAGTGGTGAGCGATCCTCCCACTCGGAGGCTTAGCTGCAGTCTACTACTCGCCTAAGTTTGAAAAATCCTACTGAGTGGTGAGCAATCCTCCCACTCGGGGGCTTAGCTGCAGTCCAGTACTCGCCTAAGTTTTAAAAATCCTACCGAGTAGTGAGCGAGCCTCCTACTCGGAGGCTTAGCTGCAGTCCAGTACTCGCCTAAGTTTGAAAAATCTTACTGAGTGGTGAGCAATCCTCCCACTCGGGGGGCTTAACAAAGTGCGGGTCGTCCACGACCACCACTTCAGGGCTACACCGTCAAGAAGGACGAGATTGTGCGCACTGTCAAAGGCCCATCCAACGGCTGGCGCCAAAGCAGACGGCTGACAGGAATGTCAAGACCATTGATGAGTGCCTTGCTGGTGAGCTAAGACAGGAACGTCAAGACCATTGCCGAGGGCCTTGCTGATGAGCTGATCAATGATGCTCAAGGATCGTCCAACTGGTCGACTCCTGATTCCTCTTCAGAAGCTATATCAAGCAAACAGAAACCAATCCGAGAGAAGAACAAGTTCGATCAGTACAAGCTAAAAAGAGTTTTAGTTCTCTCAGACCACCGCCGACTACCCGCAGTCGATGGCGGTCTCGGGGACTACACCCAGTGGGTGCACTAAGCGTGCCCCCACTGGAGTAATCTCCACTCGGTATGGCCTGACCAGTCTGAGTGATAAACAACAACAAAAAGATAGGCTCTAAGACTCCCGCCGACTGCCCGCAGTCGACTGCAGTCTCGGGTACTACACCCAGTGGGTGCACTCAGCGTGCACCCACTGGAATGGTATCCACTCGGAACGGTCCGCCCGGTCCGAGTGACGGCCAAACAACAAAAAAAGACATGTTCTAGGCATGAAGAAATTCCGAGTAATCAGTTACTCGATCCAGGACCAGCTCCAAGTCAATCCAAAAAAATTGCTATAAGTTGAGTTCAACGCTCCTATGCGGACCCGTTTGAGCTCATTTCACTCAGACACCATGCAGTCTGGAATCCGTCAAGGCAACACACGGAGATAAGACCGCCGGGTGACCAGAGGAAGTTCATAAGTGCCTCTGTAGCACTCGACTCATCTGGCAATTCACCTCGGCTCGACCCGCTCAACCTTGACCGATTCGGGGGCTAATGACGAGGACATGTATTAGGGATAGGGTAACAAGCCTGACCTAAAGACCCTAACCATGGACACCGTACACTTTGTACTGGGCCCTTGGGCCAGATCGCCGTTCAGATGTACCGCAACTTGAAAGTCACTCGGACGGCAACGACCACTCGGACCACGACACTCCACTCGACGAGCTCATTCCACACGGCCGTATAACTCACTCGGATATGCGAAGACCAATAGTCAGCATGACGGTCTTGTAGTGGCCAGGTATTATGGCATTCATGCCCCACTTTGTAACATAGGAGGTGAGGAGGTGGCGCACTCTATATAAGCCACCCCCCACCACTAGACTGGGGGGCTCTTTTCTTCCACCTCTCTCTCTTTTCACCATTAGTCTCAGGACTTAGTTCAGACATGGGGATCCTTTCCTCTCTCACACACATACATTGTAATCTCCGGATATATACTCAGATAAAACAAAGCCTCTCCGGAGCACGAGACGTAGGGTTGTTATCTCCACCGTGAGAGGCCCGGACTCGCTAAAACCACCGTGTCACCCATATGCATCTCGATAGATTATGCTCCTTTATCCTACCCCTCTCTTACTGTCGGAATCATTAAAAGCCACTACCTCGGGTTCACGGGCGACGACCCCAATGCCACCGAGGACTCCGAGCGCGAGGCGAACCGCCCGCTCGACCGGACCGACCGGGGCTGCCACCAGCGCGCCTCCTACTTCGGCTTCTCCATCTTCTCCGTCGAGCCCAGCACACCCGTCTGCTGGCTGCGGCGACTACAGGTGTTCCACAGTCACTCCGGTGACGCGGATACTCGGTTGCTGCACGACCCCCAGGCCTCCGGCGCGTCCATCCGCGCCGGATCGGCCCCTCTAGCGGCGTTTCCAAGTCCCGTCGCTGCAGCCGTCGTTCGGGAGCAAGGGACCAACCCTGTCTCCCGTTTAGTGCGTTAACCGCGCGCGAGCGTAGCCCATCTCCTCGTCGCGCAAGGAAACAGAAGAACGTGGGGTGGCCATTTCGCTAAGGTAATTGCGTCATTAAGCGGCTCATCAGGTGAGTATTTCGTGCACCAGATTTCTAATTACTGCAGCCAAAACTCCTGCTATTCATGCACCGGTAATTGGTGCATGCATGCATGCATGTGCAACCGCCCGGCCATTAATTTCGTGGCTATGCTTGCTAACCGGCTATCTTGCAGGAGCGTTGGGATCAAAAAAATAATATTCATAGCTATACTTGCTACTAACTTGTAGGATCACTTGTCCCGTCGTCGTCCACCGACTGCAGTTCACTCGGACGGACGTTTCGTTCAGGCGAATAACACGATGACAGGCAGATGAGTTTTTCATTTGGATTACTTTTTTTTGAAGTTCAGACCGTCCTCTATTTATTCATGGTAGGCAGGAATCTCTGCCGATATAATCTCCAGGATACAATCAGGTGGCTCATGTAGCCAAACCTGACACAAGTCATGCATCATTCCTACTTTAGCTAAACTAGGGCTGCACCATTTGCAGTCCTTCTAACCCAACTCACCTTCCATCGTCGTCTAGACTCCAGCAACATTTTAACTTCCTCGATCAGCGGCCCCAGCGTAGACAAGTCTCTTTCTTTGCTCTGGAGCTTCGTCGCAATTTCCTTACAATCCGTCTCAATGTGTAGATCGGTGGCATTCAGATCATTAGCCAGCAGTGCTGCACGCCGGCAAGCCTGAAGCTCCATCTTTGCCGGGTCTACAGGCTGAGGGTAAGAGTGGTAGGCTCCCCCTAAATAATCCCCTTCGTCGTTTCTAAAGACCACTCCCACTCCTCCTCTATCTCCATTTTTCGAAGCTGCCCCATCAATGTTCACTTTTATCCATCCCAGATCCGGCGCCTCCCACTTCTGAATTGGGTTCAGCTTTGCATTTTTACTCTTGCGGCCGTGAATATTCTGCCATTCTTCCATGACCTTTACCACAGACCTCGCTAGATCAACCGCTTCTTCTATCCTCTTGCCATCCCTCGCATTATTCCTCGCAAGCCATAGCCCATATACCCCCTGAACCATGACCGCCTTTTCATCATCAGAAGCTTCGGCAAACCAAGTCAGCAGCCATCTTGCCAGCGCACTCTGGGAGCTAGCGGACACCGGTGGGATCGCCACCGGAACTCCCAATTCCGAGTGCATGACATTCTAGAATTTCATCGAGTGATAGCACCCCCAAAACCTGTGGTAATTTGTTTCCTCACGACCACAAGCGACGCAAAATACCCCAGGTTTAATTCTCCTCCTATGAAGCTCCGAACCTACTGCCAAGCCATTCCGAATCAGATGCCATGTGTGAGTTTTGACCTTGCCCGGAGCTACTGTATCCCACAAACTTAACCAGAACTTGTGATCTGCCACCGATGACGACGATTCCGGCCGTCCGGACTTGAGTCGTTCTTGTGTCATACCTAGGTGGTAAGCGGACCTGACAGTGAATGCACCGTTTTTTGTGTAATTCCATGCCAAGTAGTCTTCCATGCCCGACCCTCCTACTGTGATCTGCAATATTTCCTTTGCTTCATCCGGAGGGAACATCCTTTGAACTTTGCTTACATCCAATGAGCGGCCCTGATGGTCCAAGAAATCACAAATTCTGTTTATACCATGTACGTAGTCCTGGCCCAGTGGCTTCAGGCTACCTTTCCTTGGGATCCAGTTGTCATGATGTATCCTAATTCTTGACCCATCACCGATCCTCCATATTAGTCCATCTAGCATCAGATTTCGGCCATGGAGAATACTTTTGAAAGTGAAAGATCCTCCTCCCGGACAGGTAGCATTCAGAATTGAGCCATCACTAAAATATCTAGCTTTTAGTACCCTCGCACATAAGGATGATGGAACCTGCAAAATACGCCACGCCTGCTTCGCTAGCAGAGCTTGGTTGAATGCTTCTGGATCACGAAACCCAAGACCTCCTTCATGCTTCCTAGTGCACATCTTGTCCCATGCAATCCAGTGTACCTTCCTTTCACCATTCAGTGCACCCCACCAGAAGTTTGAAGAGATCGATGACAGTTTCCCGCACATTTTCTTGGTGAGTTGAAAACAGCTCATGGTGATGTTGGTGTGGATTGGAGACCGGATTTAACTAGTACCTCCCTCGCTGTCTTGGAGAGGCCCTGTCCCTTCCATCCTGAAACTTTCCCTCTAGCACTCTCTTCGACATATTTGAAAGATCCGTCTTTGGATCTTCCCACCACCGTGGGGAGTCCCAAGTACCTCTCACTCAGGGCCTCTGTCTCTATGCCCACAGCTTGCTTGATAATTGCTTTATCCTCCTCCTTACTGCCCTTACCAAAAAAGATGGAAGACTTTTGCAAATTAACCTTTTGTCCTGATGCCACCTCATAGTCCTGTAAGATCGTGCGGAGTGCTTCAAGGTTAGAAAGGGACCCCTCTAGAAACACCAAACTATCATCCGCATACAGAAGGTGAGTGACCGTGGGGCCAGTGACCTGAGCGTTTCTCAATAGAGCCGAAAAGCCTTCCACACATAAAAGAAAAAGGTATGGTGATAACGGATCTCCCTGTCGTAGCCCTCTAGTTGGAACAAAACTTTGAGAGAGGTCACCATTCATCTTAACTGAAAATCTCGCCGACGTGACACACCTCATCACCATCTCTGTCCAGTGACTAGAGAAGCCAAACCTCCTCATCATTTGCTCCAAGAAAACCCATTCAACTCTATCGTATGCCTTCATCATGTCCAGCTTTACTGCGCACAGAGGTTTCTTTCTCTTCCTTGTTCTAATGGCATGTACGCACTCATAGGCCACCAATACATTATCTGTGATCAAACGGCCAAGGACAAAGGCACTTTGCTCCTCTGAAATCATAAAAGGCAACAACACTTTTAACCTATTAGCCAAAGTTCTAGCAGCAATTTTATATAAGACATTACAAAGACTAATGGGGCGAAACTGCAAAAGTAACTCCGGTGAGTTAACTTTCGGGATCATAACAATGATAGTATCATTGAAACCATTTGGAGCCTCCTTTCCTGCCAGAAAATCACGAACAGCCAAGCAAACATCATCCTTTACCACCGACCAGTGTCGTTGATAAAACATCGCCGGGAACCCATCCGGACCTGGCGATTTGGTTGGACCCATCTAAAATAATGCCTTCTCGATCTCATCATCAGTGAACGCAGCCATGAGCCTAGCATTCATCTCCTCCGTCACCACTGGGACAATATGCTGTAATAACCTCTCTCCTTCATTGCATCCATCTGAAGTGAACAAATTAGCATAAAAGCTTGCTGCCATTGCACGCATACCTTCATCATTTGTGCATTTCACTCCATCCTCCTGTAGCAATGCCTTGACAGTATTCTTACGCTTCCTGTGTGAAGCTCTATTTTGAAAGTATTGGGTGTCCTCGTCGCCCTCTAGTAGCCAGTCCACTCGGGATCTCTGCTTGTAGAATATTCCCTCTCTCTCATATATCTCATGGAGCTGGTCCTCAATGTCCTTGATCTCTTGTCTGTACCCAGTGTGCACAGCTCTCTCTTTAGCCTCACGTAGTCGTCCCTTCAAATGAGCAATCTGGCATTTAATTGATCCAAAAACTCTCTTGCTCCATTCATGCATGGACTTGGACACCAACCCCAACTTGTTGCATGCTGCACTCATTCCCGCATCCTCCTGGTTGGCTGCATGTGCAGCCCGCCAAGCATCCATCACCATTTCCTCATATCCAGCATGTCTTGTCCATGCAGCCTCGTACATAAAACCTCTCTGCGCTCTATTGTTGCTTGCAGCCGGTGCCGCCAATACTCGGATCACTAGCGCCTGGTGGTCAGATTCTTCGGTTAATATATGTTGCACCTCAGTCTCAGGGTACATCTGCATGAAGTCAGCATTGCATGTAGCTCTATCAAGTCTCACTTGGATGTTATCGCCTGCTTCTCGCTTGTTGTCCCAGGTATACATATAACCTGAGTACCCAAGATCAGCTAAACCGCAGTCAGTTAGGCAATCTCTAAAATCCTCCATTTGCTTCAAGCTCCTGGGATTACCACCAAGTTGTTCATTTTGGAGTAAAGCTTCATTGTAATCACCTGCACATAACCACGGTAAATTATCTTGGCCTCTGAGATATCGAAGAGCATCCCAGGTTTTTTTCCGCATGTCAACACGAGGCTTCCCATAGATTCCAGTGAACCTATAGGTTTTCCCGTCAGCTCTGACCACTGCATCAATATAGTACTGGCACCATGGTCTCACCGTAACATCCACATAGTCTCTCCACCACAAAGCCAGCCCCCCACTCTTCCCCACGCAATCCACCGCAACACCTTGCCTAAATCCCAGGCTCCACTTCAACCTCTCCATTGCTCTCGCTGCCTTTTTTTGTTTCTGATAAGAACACCACCGCTGGGTTGTAGGACCGTATCAGGTCTCGAAGTTCGCCCACCGTCGAGTCCAACCCCAATCCTCGACAGTTCCAGGCTAGAAAATTCATTGCTCCCGGCGGCCCTGCTCCCTGGCAGGGTCCGCCGATCTATCATCTGCCTCCGAGATACGATCAAACACCGTAGACGTTTTTAGTCTAGTGTCGCGAATGAACGCATCATGAATTATCCTCCTGCCATCATCATCCTTTGCCTCCGTGGACCTGTACCACCCCGAGTCATCATGGCCTTCTTGGCCCCTGGACATACGTGCATGCTCCCTTCGACTCCTTTCTTCATACCTCTGCTGATCATATTCCCTCTGCCTTTGTTGCTCCTTCAGCTTGTTTCGGAGGTCCCATTCTTTTTTGCGTTCTAGCTCATGCCTCAGATCTCGCTCGGTTGTCCATTCTCCTCAATAACTGTCCTTGATGGGGCTATTGACCTCTCCTCTCTCCGGTCTGATCTCCTCGCCAGTGCGGGAGTTTGCCGGTCGACTGAACTCTGCATTCAGATTACGTTTTGTTGGGAGGTTTCTAACCCTCGCTTGGTTGTGCTAACCTCTATCACTGCCTGCTGACTGTGAGCTTGCAAATGCATGGTTGCTGGTTGCCTTTCTATCAAGTGATCCTTCTTTTGGTCCAGAGCTGTGCCCCGGTGAGGCTCTCAGCCAACCTCCCCATTGTGAAGATGCATCAGCAGGGGGATCACACCTCCCCCCAACGTGTACAAGTCTGCCACATTCGAAACAAAAATGAGGTATTTTCTCGTAATAGAAGTCAAACCAGGTGCCAACCTTATCTTCCAGTGAAGATTTAAGGTGGAAACCTCGAACCAAAGGCTCATAAACAGAAATTTTTGCCCTCACTCGCAACTGGTTTCCTCTTGCCACACCATCCTTGTCAACATCCACCTTGACTACCTCCCCTAGCTAGTTCCCAAGGGCTTTCCCAAATGTTTCTGTTCTTTTACCCAGTGGTAAATCCGTACTCGAACCCAAACTTCAACCTTAACAAAAACCATCTCTGAAGGTTTGGTGTTGATCTCATATTCTTTCAGGATAAGTACGTTGAAATCATACTGCCATGGGCCATTATTCATTGCATGTTTCCAATCCCCTTCACTACCAAAGTGGACTGCAAAAATATTGGAGCCCATGTCTATGAAGTCTGCCTCCCGATGTAGCCCCATGCCCCTTGCATCGTTCGTTCCAGAACACCCTTGTTGATCGGCCTTGGTGAGAAAGATTTCCCTACCGCAGACCACTTTGACTTCTTGGACATGATCTGATCTGGATCCTCAAAGACAAACCCTTGCGCTTCATTATCTAACAGCACCATCCCTCCCAGCCTTGCTGAGAGACTTGCAGTTGGATCTGGCGTCTTGCACTCGACCAGGGATCTGGAAGAACCCCCGCTCCCTTGTTTTCCCGGTGTCCTCGCAGCCGCTGGGGTCGCCTCCTTCGCCGAAGTCCCTGCCTGTTTTCCGTTTGTTCTCTCCGCCATAGCTCCGCTCCTTGGTGAAGAGAAAGCCACGCCGATCAGTGCCCAGGGATGCACCGTCGCCGCCCAGGTCACTACCAGAATCACAACACCCCCGAGCACGGAACCCTAACCCTAGCGAAGGGAGTCGGTCGCCTCGCGATCGCCTCCAAATCGCCTCTCTGCATTCCTACCCGTGGTGGACCCACTTAGTAGAGGATTTTTATTACTAGCGCAAATACTTTCATTTGGATTACTAAACATTCAGATTCATTTAGATGCATTTTTTATACGACTAACGTGCAGTGACTCGGGCGCCTGCACACCGTCGCTCAACTGGTCACGCGTGCATGGTCACTCAATGTCCCGCGTGTCGTCACCCTACAGGACGTGTCTACAACACTCGGATGCCCCAAGCCCAGTCTGCGGGATGCGTCTGCTTCACTCGGACGCCCCGCACGTCGCCGCTCCTTCTAACCTTAATTCCTGCCAATTTATTCCCTTAATTCCTTCCCATTTATTTCCTCCATGCAGGGATAAATGACCGTGGGAAACGTTTATTACATACATGAATGGCTCTAACTCTCACTTAATTAGCGCTCTCTTGCATGCAGATTCTGCCTACATGTCCAGAACGTGGGAAACTCCTCCAATGTGTTGGTCGGCCAAGCAATCACACCTAATTACTTGTGATTTATTGCTCCACAACCAACAGATCGAGCTCTGCACCAAATCAACCTCCTCGAGGAATAACTGCATGTAGGAAAATGGAAACGGAAGGACTGGCTCCCACCAGTGCACCACTCCGCTGGGATGTACTTGCTGACCGGCACGGTGGTTGACTAAAGCCGGCACTCCACATGTTGTCTCTGCCTCGACAAGACCCAGCATTCGGCAACAACTCCCTTTAGTCGGCAACTCGGCATGATCACTCGGATGGGACTAGCTCACTCGGACCAAACCGGATCACTGGCGCTTGATCGGCCGTTCGTGCGCCGTCACTCGGCCGCCCGTACATCATCGCTCGACTGGACATGTCCTCGGCCACCCAGCACGCGGTCATGAAGCTGCTCGCATCATCATCAACTTGCCCGACTCGGACGTCTCGTGCGTCATCACTCCGCGGGACGCATCTATTTCAGTCGGACGCCCTGCATGTCGTCACACCGCGGGACGCGTCTACTTTAGTCGGACACCCTGCACATCGTCACTCCGCGGGACGCGTCTACTTCAGTCGGACGCCTCGCGCATCGCCACTCCGCGGGACAGGTCTACTTTACTCGGCCACCCCGAACATCGCTACGCTGTAGGACGAGTAAACTTCATGTGGATGCCTCGTGCGTCGTCACTCCGCGGGACGGGTCTACTTCACTCGGACGCCTCGCGCGTCGCCACTCCGCGGGACGGGTCTACTTCACTCGGACGCCTCGCGCATC
>NC_041381.1:668527546-668530654 GCF_002162155.2 Triticum dicoccoides
CCGCCCCGCGCGTCGCCATCGGTTGGTCATCTCATCACCACTCGGCCGCCCCGCGCGTCGCCATCGGTTGTTCACCTCATCACCACTCGGCAGCCCCGCGCGTCGCCATTGGTTGTTCACCTCATAACCACTCGGCCGCCCCGCGCGTCACCATCGGTTGGTCACCTCATCACCACTCGGCCGCTCTGCGCGTCGCCACTCGGTTGGTCACCTCTTCACCACTCGGCCACTTGTGCGCACCTTCAGACAGCTAAGTCATTTTACATGCACTACATTCTGTTATTTCCGAGTTCCCGAGTATCCTGTTATTCACACATCACATTCACTCGGAGGCCACGCCACCAAGTGTACCTCTACGCTCGGCTGCTTATTTTCACCCAAGTCCAACTTTCATTTTTTCGCATACATCATTCACGAACACCATGTGTTCTTCATTCCGGGTTTGCATCAGTCCCCCGTGGCTGCAGCTCAGTCGAAACACTACACTTCCGTTTTATTTGAGCCAGCAATTCGACAAGTTCGAACGGATCCTTCGCTCTTTCAGACTCTTGCCGGTTACCCAGCAAGCCCCTTGCACTCCCAGCGGGTGTCTGTGGGTGTTATTCACACAATTTATTTCAGCACACATCGAATTTCCTTGAGAAATTATTTCGTTGGCTTGTGCCATTTTTTACACAAGTTACGCGATCACTCGACGGCCCTGTGCGAAAACTTCATCGCTCCTCGTACTCGGTCACCATACCAGTCCCAGTGCACCACAACATCGACGTTGTCGCTCTGTTGACTTCAAACACATCCGGCCAACCCCTCTGTGGAATCCTCTTCATCGTATCAGTGATATAGACCTCGTCAGGCATGAGACAGATAAGTCCCTTTTTATAATCAAATTTCACACTTCACCCTTTTGCGAGTTTACCTCTTTCGAGCATCACTCGGAAGCTTCTCCTCATATTTACCCGAGTCCAACTCGATGAATTGCAAATCATCCATTCAAAACTATATTTCTCGTATTCCGACATGTCCGTTGTCGAAGCCTGTAGTATGCTCGGGGGCTGCATCTCATTTGGAATGACACTCTCCCGAGTAGTCAAGTACTTCATCATCCGTCTGATCCTTCACTTCAACAAGTGCATTCGATCTGCCACTTTGACAAGTTTTATAATCACCCAGACGCTCTACACTCCATCTTCGTTCTTATTCAGACTTAGTTGTCACGCCGGTCTTGTTGTGTCGCAACCAAACTACACCGACCTCATCGTTACATTAGCTTCGAAAGCATCTGGCTAACTACTTCGAAGACCATTTCAGCCACTTGGCCGGTGAGGGAGTCCTGGACTAGGGGATGTCCGGATAGCCGAACTATCATCATCGGTCGGACTCCAAGACTATGAAGATACAAGATTGAAGACTTCGCCCCGTGTCCGGATGGGACTTTCCTTGGCGTGGAAGGCAAGCTTGGCGATACGGATATGTAGATCTCCTACCATTGTAACCAACTCTGTGTAACCCTAGCCCTCTCCGGTGTCTATATAAACCGGATGGCTTTAGTCCGTAGGACGAACAACAATCATACCATAGGCTAGCTTCTAGGGTTTAGCCTCCTTGATCTCGTGGTAGATCTACTCTTGTAACACACATCATCAATATTAATCAAGCAGGACGTAGAGTTTTACCTCCATCAAGAGGGCCCGAACCTGGGTAAAACATCGTGTCCCTCGTCTCCTGTTACCATCCGCCTAGATGCACAGTTCAGGACCCCCTACCCGAGATTCGCCGGTTTTGACACCGACATTGGTGCTTTCATTGAGACACGCAATATGTCACTCGGCCACCTCGCACATCCTCAGTCGGCCGTCCCGCACCACACCACTCGGTTGTGTAAGTCTTCACCACTCGGGGGCTCCATGCGTCGCCTCTCGGTTGTGCACGTCTTCACCACTCGGCCGCTCTATGTGTCGCCACTTGGTTGTGCACGTCTTCCCCATTTGGCCGCCCCGCGCGTCGTCACTCAGTTGTACACATCATCGCCCCTCGGCCGCCTCGCGCGTCACCATCAGTTGGACATGTCTTTACCTCTACACCCCCAACACGGGAACGACTAAGTTACTCGTATGATCAAACCTCATATCACACTCTGTAGCAAGCTTACCTCTTTCGAGCATCACTCAGGGGCTACGCACAGCCGTTGGCCATGCCTCCCTCAGGGGTTACGCCCATTCAATCAACTCATTGATCACATCAGGAATATCTTTCTGACCATACATGCTCGGTCCACTGAAAATCTATAAGGGTAGTACTGTCCACCCGGACGATCGCCCAAATCATTACCTAAAGTCATCTTCAGGGCTGCAAAAGTGTGAAAACAACACTCCTCTACTGATACACTTGGCCCTATCCTTGGCTCCAAGGCGTCAGTTTCAAAACCTTGGACTCAGAGATGGCATGTGTTGGTTTTCCCCCGGGATAATGAGTGGCCTCCCTCTGGAGAGTCAGTCCACGCATTAGTCTCGTCACTCAGGTTTCATGGCACGTCCATGTCAGACCACTAGTCTACCTCCTCCGGGAGACATACAAGTGCCACCAAGTTTTTCCTTGCAGTCAACATACCCCGATCAGTCGGGAAGCACATCCACTTGGATAAATACCCCTTTCATGCCAAAGGGTAAAGCGCCATCATTGAATCGTACAGGCGGCCTTACTCGTCAAACATCGTTCGTACAACCACCTCGCTACCCATCCATCCGATTGATTCAATTCCAGATAAAGATATTTTACAGTCTTCCGAATGATTGTTGTTCATTTTTTACATGTTCTAAAATCCCCCAGTGGGTGCCTTAGTTGCGAATCCGTTTCTCCTAAGTCAAAGAAAAAATCCTACCGAGTGGTGAGTCCGCCTCTCACACGGGGGCTTAGCTGCAGTCCAGTACTCGCCTAAGTGACAAAAATCTTACCGAGTGGTGAGTCCGCCTCTCACTCGGGGACTTAGCTGCAGTCCAGTACTCGCCTAAGTGACAAAATACTACCGAGTGGTGAGTCCGCCTCTCACTCGGGGGCTTAGCTGTAGTCCAGTACTCGCCTAAGTGACAAAAATCCTACCGAGTGGTGAGT
>NC_041381.1:668530864-668534463 GCF_002162155.2 Triticum dicoccoides
GTACTCACGTCAGTTTGAAAAATCCTACCGAGTGGTGAGCAATCCTCCCACTCGGGGGCTTAGCTGCAGTCGAGTACTCGCCTAAGTTTTAAAAATCCTACCGAGTGGTGAGCGATCCTCCCACTCGGAGGCTTAGCTGCAGTCCAGTACTCGCCTAAGTTTGAAAAATCCTACCGAGTGGTGAGCGATCCTCCCACTCGGAGGCTTAGCTGCAGTGCAGTACTCGCCTAAGTTTGAAAAATCCTACCGAGTGGTGAGCAATCCTCCCACTCGGGGGCTTAGCTGCAGTCCAGTACTCGCCTATGTTTTGAAAATCCTACCGAGTAGTGAGCGAGCCTCCTACTCGGAGGCTTAGCTGCAGTCCAGTACTCGCCTAAGTTTGAAAAATCTTACTGAGTGGTGAGCAATCCTCCCACTTGGGGGGCTTAGCAAAGTGCGGGTCGTCCACCACCACCACTTCAGGGCTACACCGTCAAGAAGGACGAGATTGTGCGCACTGTCAAAGGCCCATCCAACGGCTGGCGCCAAAGCAGACGGCTGACAGGAATGTCAAGACCATTGATGAGTGCCTTGCTGGTGAGCTAAGACAGGAACGTCAAGACCATTGCCGAGGGCCTTGCTGATGAGATGATCAATGCTGCTCAAGGATCGTCCAACTGGTCGACTGCTGATTCCTCTTCAGAAGCTATATCAAGCAAACAGAAACCAATCCGAGAGAAGAACAAGTTCGATCAGTACAAGCTAAAAAGAGTTTTAGTTCTCTCAGACCACCGCCGACTACCCGCAGTCGATGGCGGTCTCGGGGACTACACCCAGTGGGTGCACTAAGCGTGCCCCCACTGGAGTAATCTCCACTCGGTATGGCCTGACCAGTCTAAGTGATAAACAACAACAAAAAGATAGGCTCTAAGACTCCCGCCGACTGCCCGCAGTCGACTGCAGTCTCGGGTACTATACCCAGTGGGTGCACTCAGCGTGCACCCACTGGAATGGTATCCACTCGGAATGGTCCGCCCGGTCCGAGTGACGGCCAAACAACAAAAAAAGACATGTTCCAGGCATGAAGAAATTCCGAGTAATCAGTTACCCTAACCATGGACACCGTACACTTTGTACTGGACCCTTGGGCCAGATCGCCGTTCAGATGTACCGCAACTTGAAAGTCACTCGGACGGTAACGACCACTTGGACCACGACACTCCACTCGACAAGCTCATTCCACACGGCCGTATAACTCACTCGGATATGCGAAGACCAATAGTCAGCATGACGGTCTTGTAGTGGCCAGGTATTATGGCATTCATGCCCCACTTTGTAACATAGGAGGTGAGGGGGTGGCGCACTCTATATAAGCCACGCCCCACCACTAGACTGGGGGGCTCTTTTCTTCCACCTCTCTCTCTTTTCACCATTAGTCTCAGGACTTAGTTCAGACATGGGGATCCGTTCCTCTCTCACAGACATACATTGTAATCTCCGGATATATACTCAGATAAAACAAAGCCTCTCCGGAGCACGAGGCGTAGGGTTGTTATCTCCACCGTGAGAGGCCCGAACTCGCTAAAACCACCGTGTCACCCATATGCATCTCGATAGATTATGCTCCTTTATCCTACCCCTCTCTTACTGTCGGAATCGTTAAAAGCCACTACCTTGGGTTCACGGGCGACGACCCCAATGCCACCGAGGACTCCGAGCGCGAGGCGAACCGCCCGCTCGACCGGACCGACCGGGGCTGCCACCAGCGCGCCTCCTGCTTCGGCTTCTCCATCTTCTCCGTCGAGCCCAGCACACCCGTCTGCTAGCTGCGGCGACTGCAGGTGTTCAACAGTCACTCCGGTGACGCGGATACTCGGTTGCTGCACGACCCCCAGGCCTCCGGCGCGTCCATCCACGCCGGATCGGCCCCTCTGGCGGCGTTTCCAAGTCCCGTCGCTGCAGCCGTCATTCGGGAGCAAGGGACCAACCCTGTCGCCCATTTAGTGCGTTAACCGCGCGCGAGCGTAGCCCACCTCCTCGTCGCGCAAGGAAACAGAAGAACGTGGGGTGGCTGTTTCGCTAAGGTAATTGCGTCATTAAGCGGCTCATCAGGTGAGTATTTTGTGCATCAGATTTCTAATTACTGCAGCCAAAACTCCTGCTATTCACGCACCAGTAATTGGTGCATGCATGCATGCATGTGCAACCGCCCGGCTATTAATTTCGTGGCTATGCTTGCTAACCGGCTATCTTTTGCAGGAGCGTTGGGATCAAAATAATAATATTCGTAGCTATACTTGCTACTAACTTGCAGGATCACTGTCCCGTCGTCGTCCACCGCCTGCAGTTCACTCGGACGGACGTTTCGTTCAGGCGAATAACACGATGACAGGCAGATGAGTTTTTCATTTGGATTACTAAACGTCCAGATTCATTTAGATGCATTTTTTATACGACTACCGTGCAGTGACTCGGCTGCCTGCAAACAGTCGCTCAACTGGTCACGCGTGCATTGTCACTCAACGTCCTGCGCGTCGTCACCCTACAGGACGTGTCTACAACACTCAGACGCCCCAGGCCCAGTCTACAGGATGCGTCTGCTTCACTCGGACGCCCCGCACGGCGCCGCTCCTTCTAACCTTAATTCCTGCCCATTTATTCCCTTAATTCCTTCCCATTTATTTCCTCCATGCAGGGATAAATGACCGTGGGAAACGTTTATTACATACATGAATGACTCTAACTCTCACTTAATTAGCGCTCTCTTGCATGCAGATTCTGCCTACATGTCCAGAACGTGGGAAACTCCTCCTATGTGTTGGTCGGCCAAGCAATCACACCTAATTACTTGTGATTTATTGCTCCACAACCAACAGATCGAGCTCTGCACCAAATCAACCTCCTCGAGGAATAACTGCATGTAGGAAAATGGAAACGGAAGGACTGGCTCCCACCAGTGCGCCACTCCGCTGGGATGTACTTGCTGACCGGCACGGTGGTTGACTAAAGCCGGCACTCCACACGTTGTCTCTGCCTCGACAAGACCCAGCATTCGGCAACAACTCCCTTCAGTCGGCAACTCGGCATGATCACTCGGATGGGACTAGCTTACTCGGACCAAACCGGATCACTGGCGCTTGATCGACCGTTCGTGCGCCGTCACTCGGCCGCCCGTACATCATCGCTCGACTGGACATGTCCTCAGCCACCCAGCACGCGGTCATGAAGCTGCTCGCATCATCGTCAACTTGCCCGACTCGGACGTCTCGTGCGTCATCACTCCGCGGGACGCGTCTATTTCAGTCGGACGCCCTGCACGTCGTCACACCGCGGGACGCGTCTACTTCAGTCGGACACCCTACACATCGTCACTCCGCGGGACGCGTCTACTTCAGTCGGACGCCTCGCGCATCGCCACTCCGCGGGACGGGTCTACTTCACTCGGCCACCCCGCACATCGCTACTCCGCGGGACGAGTCAACTTCATGCGGACGCCTCGTGCGTCGTCACTCTGGGGGACGGGTCTACTTCACTCGGACGCCTCGCGCGTCGCCACTCCGCGGGACGGGTCTACTTCACTCGGACGCCTCGTGCATCGCCATTCCGCGGGACAAGTCTAC
>NC_041381.1:668536094-668538748 GCF_002162155.2 Triticum dicoccoides
ATTCGGCCGCCCTGCGCGTCGCCATCGGTTGGTCACCTCATCACCACTCGGCCGCCCCGCGTGTCGCCATCGGTTGGTCATCTCATCACCACTCGGCCGCCCCGCGCGTCGCCATCGGTTGTTCACCTCATCACCACTCGGCAGCCCCGCGTGTCGCCATCGGTTGGTCACCTCGTAACCACTCAGCCGCCCCGCGCGTCACCATCGGTTGGTCACCTCATCACCACTCGGCCGCTCTGCGCGTCGGCACTCGGTTGGTCACCTCTTCACCACTCGGCCACTTGTGCGCACCTTCAGACAGCTAAGTCATTTTACATGCACTACATTCTGTTATTTCCGAGTTCCCGAGTATCCTGTTATTCACACATCACATTCACTCAGAGGCCACGCCACCAAGTGTACCTCTACGCTCGGCTGCTTATTTTCACCCGAGTCCAACTTTCATTTTTTCGCATACATCATTCACGAACACCATGTGTTCTTCATTCCGGGTTTGCATCAGTCCTCCGTGGCTGCAGCTCAGTCGAAATACTACACTTTCGTTTTATTTGCGCCAGCACTTCGACAAGTTCGAACGGATCCTTCGCTCTTTCAGACTCTTGCCGGTTACCCAGCAAGCCCCTTGCACTCCCAGCGGCTGTCTATGGGTGTTATTCACACAATTTATTTCAGCACACATCGAATTTCCTCGAGAAATTATTTCGTTGGCTTGTGCCATGTTACGCGATCACTCGACGGCCCTGTGCGAAAACTTCATCGCTGCTCGTACTAGGTCACCATACCGGTCCCAGCGCACCACAACATCGACGTTGTCGCTCTGTTGACTTCAAACACATCCAGCCAACCCCTCTGTGGAATCCTCTTCATCGTATCAATGATATAGACCTCGTCATGCATGAGACAGATAAGTCCCTTTTTATAATCAAATTTCACACTTCACTCTTTTGTGAGTTTGCCTCTTTCGAGCATCACTCGGAAGCTTCTCCTCATATTTACCCGAGTCCAACTCGATGAATTGCAAATCATCCATTCAAAAGTATATTTCTCGTATTCTGACATGTCCGTTGTCGAAGCCTGTAGTACGCTCGGGAGCTGCATCTCATTTGGAATGACACTCTCCTGAGTAGTCAAGTACTTCATCACCAGTCAGATCCTTCACTTCAACAAGTGCATTCGATCCGCCACTTTGACAAGTTTTATAATCACCCAGACGCTCTGCACGCCATCTTCGTTCTTATTCAGACTTAATTGTCACGCCGGTCTTGTTGTGTCGCAACCAAACTACACCGACCTCATCGTTACATTATCTTCGAAAGCATCTGGCTAACTCCTTCGAAGACCATTTCAGCCACTTGGCCGGACACGCAATATGTCACTCAGCCACCTCGCACATCCTCACTCGGCCGTCCCGCACCACACCACTCGGTTGTGCAAGTCTTCACCACTCGGGCGCTCCATGCGTCGCCTCTCGGTTGTGCACGTGTTCACCACTCGGCCGCTCTATGCGTCGCCACTTGGTTGTTCACGTCTTCCCCATTTGGCCGCCCCGCGCGTCGTCACTCAGTTGTACACATCATCGCCCCTCGGCCGCCTTGCGCGTCACCATCAGTTGGACATGTCTTTACCTCTACACCCCCAACACGGGAATGACTAAGTTACTCGTATGATCAAACCTCATATCACACTCTGTAGCAAGCTTACCTCTTTCGAGCATCACTCAGGGGCTACGCACAGCCGTTGGCCATGCCTCCCTCAGGGGTTACGCCCATTCAATCAACTCATTGATCACATCAGGAATATCTTTCTGACCATACATGCTCGGTCCACTGAAAATCTATAAAGGTAGTACTGTCCACCCGGACGATCGCCCAAATCATTACCTAAAGTCATCTTCAGGACTGCAAAAGGGTGAAAACAACGCTCCTCTATGGATACACTTGGCCCTATCCTAGGCTCCAAGGCGTCAGTTTCAAAAACTTGGACTCAGAGATGGCATGTGCTGGTTTTCCCCCGGGATAATGAGTGGCCTCCCTCTGGAGAGTCAGTCCACGCACTAGCCTCGTCACTCTGGTTTCATGGCACGTCCATGTCAGACCACTAGTCTACCTCCTCCGGGAGACATACAAGTGCCACCAAGTTTTTCCTTGCAGTCAACATACCCCGATCAGTCGGGAAGCACGTCCACTTGGATAAATACCCCTTTCATGCAAAAGGGTAAAGTGCCATCACTGAATCGTACAGGCGTCCTTACTCGTCGAACGTCGTTCGTACAACCACCTCGCTACACATCCATCCGATTGATTTAATTCCTGATAAAGATATTTTACAGTCTTTCGAATGATTGTTGTTCATTTTTTACATGTTCTAAAATCCCCGAGTGGGTGCCTTAGTTGCGAATCCGTTTCGCCTAAGTCAAAAAAAATCCTACCGAGTGGTGAGTCCGCCTCTCACTCGGGGGCATAGCTGCAGTCCAATACTCACCTAAGTGACAAAAATCCTACCGAGTGGTGAGTCCGCCTCTCACTCGGGGGTTTAGCTGCAGTCCAGTACTCGCTTAAGTGACAAAAATCCTACCGAGTGGTGAGTCCGCCTCTCACTCGGGGGCTTAGCTGTAGTCCAGTACTCGCCTAAGTGACAAAAATCCTACCGAGTGG
>NC_041381.1:668538758-668539317 GCF_002162155.2 Triticum dicoccoides
AAGTGACAAAAATCCTACTGAGTGGTGAGTCCGCCTCTCACTCGGGGGCTTAGCTGCAGTCCAGTACTCACCTAAGTGACAAAAATCCTACCGAGTGGTGAGCAACCCTCCCACTCGGAGGCTTAGGTGCAGTCCAGTGCTTGCCTAAGTTTGAAAAATCCTACCGAGTGGTGAGCGATCCTCCCACTGGGAGGCTTAGCTGTAGTCCAGTACTTGCCTAAGTTTGAAAAATCCTACCGAGTGGTGAGCAATCCTCCCACTCGGGGGCTTAGCTGCAGTCCAGTACTCGCCTAAGTTTTAAAAATCCTACCGAGTGGTGAGCGATCCTCCCACTCGGAGGCTTAGCTGCAGTCCAGTACTCGCCTAAGTTTGAAAAATCCTACTGAGTGGTGAGCAATCCTCCCACTCAGAGGCTTAGCTGTAGTCCAGTACTCGCCTAAGTTTGAAAAATCCTACCGAGTGGTGAGCGATCCTCCCACTCGGAGGCTTAGATGCAGTCCAGCACTCGCCTAAGTTTGAAAAATCTTATCGAGTGGTGAGCAATCCTCCCACTCGGGGG
>NC_041381.1:668539327-668542463 GCF_002162155.2 Triticum dicoccoides
GTAGTACTCGCCTAAGTTTGAAAAATCCTATCGAGTGGTGAGCGATCCTCCCACTCGGAGGCTTAGTTGCAGTCTAGTACTCGCCTAAGATTGAAAAATCCTATCGAGTGGTGAGCAATCCTCCCACTCGGGGGCTTAGCTGCAGTCCAGTACTCGCCTAAGTTTTAAAAATCCTACCGAGTGGTGAGAGATCCTCCCACTCGGAGGCTTAGCTGCAGTCCAGTACTCGCCTAAGTTTGAAAAATCCTACCGAGTGGTGAGCGATCCTCCCACTTGGGGGGCTTAGCAAAGTGCAGGTCGTCCACTACCATTTGTGCGTACTGCTCGTGGACCAAAACGTTTCATTTTATTCTGAACCACACATGCGAATCCCCACCCCCACGAGGCAACTAAAAAAAGAAATCCCGTCGCCACCCTGAAGCACACAGCCCACTCCCATCCCCCGCACAGCCGAAAACCCTCCCCAAATCCGACTGCGGAGACCGCTCATCTCGCCATCGACGAAGCCATGGAGGACTCTGCCGACAGGTAAGTTTCGCCGGCTCCAGAGATTTGTCTCTATATAAGCTGACACTGACACTGACACCAATACCGCGCGCTCTAGGTTGAGGTTGGCACTCCCAGATCCGGCACCTCTCGCTGCGCGGACGGAGTCAAACGCAGGCCTGGACCGCCGTCGTCGTTAGGCATCGCCCGGTTGGACAAAAAGGTGCGGATTTTATATCCTAGAAACCACACACTTCAAATGTTTTGGCTGTCATTATGCTGCATAAACCTACTAATTAGCAAAGCAGAATGAAAAGTATAGGTTGGTGAAGAAATTTCACTTCCAGAGAACACACAACATTACCTAAACCAGTTCGTTTGTGCATTTCTGCACCATTCACTTCTCTCCCAAGATGCAACATTTGCTAGTATGTTACTAAAGTTCACTGTGATAACTGCATAGTGCATACTCCCTGAAGCTAATTGCCAGTAATGACCCCAATTTTCAGTAGTTGTTGTGTACAACTAACTTTGCTTGGTGTAGGTGAGTTGCTTTATTTTTAGATATAAAATTTCTCATCTTCTCACGCAGTCTTAAATTACTAGCCTGCAATGTTGACGTCATGATGTGATTATTGAAACATAAAACACGTTAAAAGATGACAGTGGCAACAATCATGCATCCGCTACATTTACGTCACGAAGCTCAAGCCGTATGGGATCATGCTCTTCTAACAACAGCTTTTTTTTTTCTCAGTGCCTGATCCAATCTTGTTTGGCATTTGTTGTTCACGTGTAGGAACATGATATCAAGGGCACACCAGAACTGATAAAAGGGTCAACACTGAACTATATTAAAATGATTTTGATATGCTCACCTCTTCTCACATATTTGTTACCATCCATGCACGGTAGATCATGACACATTGCATCACAGGTCCATTCGTGAATGATAGGCGCGATCTGTAAATATCATGCAAACATGAGACATCAAAGAGAGTAAGCCAGCATTTCACTTTCAAACCAGTCATTTCACTTTCACGCTTGCGAGTGAGAGAGGGAGTAGTTGAACAGACCTCAATGAGTGAATCAAGGCGTGTTTTAACAATTGAATCATTTTATCGTGCTGATTTTTTTATATATATTATGCGTTTTTTTGACATCATATGCAACAGATATGGTCGTTTTTTTCTTTTTCATAACACTTTTTTCAAAACATGTCAAAATTTATGATTTTAAATTTCCCTAACTACTATATGTAGTAATATAACTACATCTCGAAGCATTTAAAATTTTGAAGTTTTTATCATTTTATTTTGCTTTTTTTCAAATCAGAAAAGGTGATAAGGGGGGTAGAGTTTGAAAATTGCCCTTTAGTCCCGGTTTGTGTCTCCAGTCGGGACTAAATGTTAGACCGTTTTAGTCCCGGTTTGTGATACAAACCGGGACTATAGGTTGGCCCTTTAGTCCCGGTTTGTGTCACAAACCAGGACTAAAGGGGCTCGTGGGGCCCCGGCCTGACGCCAGCCTGCCACCATCCTTCAGTCTCGGTTTGTGACACAATCCGATACTATAGATCACAAATGAACCGGCACTAATGCATAGTCGTTCGAACCGGCACTAATGGTCACATTAGTACCAGTTCATTTACAAACCGGGACTAAAGGGCTGAACATTAGGCCCTTTTTATACTAGTGCAAGTTTTTTTTTTTTTGGAGATTTTGGATTGCACTAGGATTCTATAAATCCTCTTAAGATTTTGGAGAAGCAATCAACTTATCACTCATGATTTTTCATACCAAGATTCTCCATAATTTGTTAAAATGAACTGTGCCTTAATATGTTTGTGAGTGCTAGATGCAAAGGTTCTGTACTGAGTGTATGTGCATGCTCCTGAATCCATGTAGGCTATATATCCAATGTTTCAAAACTGCAAATAGGCGTGCCATAACATCGTTTTTCTTTCTTTGTTTGTCGATTTTCATCAGTTAATTTTTTGTTCAATACATGTCTACTTCTTTTCGTACATGATGTTCATTTTTTGTGTACACGTGAGATATTTTTGTTAATACACATTGAACATGTTTCAAATACCCGACGTATCATTTTTCTAAAATACAAGCTTTGGACAGTTTTTTGAATACGTGGTCAACATTTTTCAAATACATGGTGAACATTTTTTATTGGTAATAAACATTTTTGCAAATATAATGTATACTTTTTTGTATACATCAAAAACATTTTATATACATGTTTAACATTTTTTAAATATAGAATTAACCTTTTGAAAATACTTTATGTCTGTTTCTATTTAATGTATGCTGTACATTTTTCGTATAGGTAAGGAACTATTTTTAATACAAGTTTAACATTTATTAAATACATAATCAACATTTTTTCATACACATTGTATTTGTTTTGTATACATGAGAATCATTTTTTCTATACACATTAAACATGTTTCATATGCTTGATTAAATTTTTTGAAATACTAATTGAAAAAATTTAAATGCTTCATTTACATTTTAAAAAAATTAGAGAAATAATATTTTTTAAATACATGATAAACTTTTCGCTTATATAAAGAGCCCGTAGACAGTGTGGCATAGTGAGCGTTTGTGGGCCATATGTGCGTACAGCCCTTGCAGCA
>NC_041381.1:668542872-668544197 GCF_002162155.2 Triticum dicoccoides
ACCACCCTGAAGCACACAACCCACTCCCATCCCCCGCACCGCCGAAAACCCTCCCAAATCCGGCTGCGGCGACCGCTTATCTCGCCGTCGACGAAGCCATGGAGGACACCGTCGATAGGTAAGTTTCACCGGCTCCAGATATTTGTCTGTCTATAAGCTGACACTGACACTGGCACCAATACTGCGCGCTCTAGGTTGAGGTTGGAACTCCTAGATTCGGCGCCTCTCGCTGCGCCGGTGGAATCAGACGCAGGCCTGGAGCGCCGGGCGGTGGCCGTCGTCGTCAGGCATCGCCCGGCTGGACAAAAATGTGCTGACTGTATACCCTAGAAACCACACACTTCAAATGTTTTGGCTATCATTATGCTGCATAAACCTGACTAATTAGCAAAACAGAATGACAAGTATAGGTTGGTGAACAAATTTCACTTCCAGAGAACACACATCATTACCTAAACCAGTTCGATTGTGCATTTCTGCACCATTCAATTCTCTCCCAAGATGCAACATTTGCTAGTATGTTACTAAAGTTCACTATGATAACTGCATAGTGCATACTCCCTAAAGCTAATTGCCAGTAATGACCCCAATTTTCAGTAGTTGCTGCGTACAACTAACCTTGCTTGGTGTAGGTGAGCTGCTTTATTTTTCGATATAAAATTTCTCATCTTCTCACGTAGTCTTAAATTACTAGCCTGCAATGTTGACATCATGATGTAATTACTGAAACATAAAACAACGTTGAAAAATGACAGTGGCAACAATCATGCATCCACTACATGTACGTCACGATGCTCAAGCCATATGGGATCATGCTCTTCCAACAACACCTCTTTTTTCTCAGTGCCTGATCCAATCCTGTTTGGCATCTGTTGTTCACGTGTAGGAACAAGATATCAAGGGCACAACAGAACTGATAAAAGGGTCAACACTGAACTGTATTAAAATGATTTTGATATGCTCACCTCTTCTCACATATTTATTACCATCCATGTACGATAGATTATGACACATTGCATCACAGGTCCATTCGTGAATGATAGGCGCAATCTGTAAATATCATGCAAACATGAGACATCAAAGGGACTAAGCCAGCATTTCACTTTCACACTTGCGAGTGAGAGAGGGAGGAGTTGAACAGACCTCAAAGAGTGAACCAAGGCGTGTTTTAACAATTGAATCCTTTTATCGTTTTACTTTTTATAACACTTTTTTGCATAACATGTCGAAATTTATGTTTTTAAATTTCCCTAACTACTTGATGTAGTAACATAACTACATCTCGAAGGATTTAAAATTTTGAAGTTTTATCATTTTCTTTCGGT
>NC_041381.1:668544498-668550467 GCF_002162155.2 Triticum dicoccoides
TGAAAATTACCCTTTAGTCCCGGTTTATGTCTCCAACCGGGACTAAATGTTAGACCCCTTTAGTCCCGGTTTGTGACACAAACCGGGACTATAGGTCACAAATGAACCGGCACTAAAGCATACCCGTTCGAACCGGCACTAATGGTCCGCTTCATTTACAAACTGGGACTAAAGGGCTGAACATTAGGCCCTTTTTCTACTAGTGCAATCTTTTTTTTTTTTGAGATTTTGGATTGCACTAAGATTCTATAAATCCTCTTAAGATTTTGGAGAGACAATCGACATATCGCTCACGATTTTTCAGACCGAGATTCTTCATAATCTGCTAAAATGAACTGTGCCTTAATATGTTTGTGAGTGCTAGATGCAAAGGTTCTGCACTGTATGTGCATGCTCCTGAAACCATGTAGGTTATATATCCAGATGTTTCAAAACTGCAAATAGGCGTGCCATAACATCGTTTTTTTTCTTTGTTTGTCGATTTTCATCAGTTAATTTTTTGTTCAATACATGTCTACTTTTTTCTGTACATGATGTTCGTTTTTTGTGTACACGTGAGATATTTTTGTTAATACACATTGAGCAAGTTTCAAATATCTGACGTATCATTTTTCTACAATACAAGCTTTGAACAGTTTTTTGAATACATGGTCAACATTTTCCAAATACGTGGTGGACATTTTTATTGGCAACAAACATTTTTTCAAATATAATGTATTCTTTTTCGTATACATCAAAACATTTTATATACATGTTTATCATTTTTTAAATATAGAATTAACTTTTTAAAAATACTTCATGTCTGTTTTATTTAATGTATGTTGTACATTTTTGTATAGGTAAGGAATTATTTTTAATACATGTTTAACATTTATTAAATACATGATCAACATTTTTTCATATGCATTGTATTTGTTTTGTATACATGAGAAGCATTTTTTCTATACACAATTAACATGTTTCATATGCTTGATTAACATTTTTGAAATACTAATTAAAAAATTTAAATGCTTTATTTACATTTTACAAAAATTAGAGAAATAATATTTTTAAATACATGATAAACTTTTGGCTTATATAAAGAGCCCGTATACAGTGTGGCATAGTGAGCGTTTGTGGGCCATATGTGCGTACAGCCAGTGGACCAAAAAGTTTTGTTTTATTCTGAACCACACGTGCGCATCCCCACCCCCACGAGGCAACTGAAAAAAAGAAACCCCGTCACCACCCTGAAGCACACTGCCCACTCCCATCCCCCGCACCGCCGAAACCCTCCCCAAATCTGGGTGCGGCAACCGCTTATCTCGCCGCCGACAAAGCCATGGAGGACACCGTCGACAGGTAAGTTTCGCCGGCTCAAGAGATTTGTCTCTATATAAGCTGACACTGACACTGACACCAATACCGTGCGCTCTAGGTTGAGATTGGCACTCCCAGATCCGGCGCCTCTCGCTGTGCCGACGGAGTCAGACGCAGGCCTGGAGCGCCGTCATCGTCAGGCATCGCCTGGCTGGACAAAAAGGTGTTGACTGTATATCCTAGAAACCACACACTTCAAATGTTTTGGATGTCATTATGCTGCATAAAGCTGACTAATTAGGAAAACAGAATGACAAGTATAGGTTGGTGAAGAATTTTCACTACTTTGAGAGAACACACATCATACCTAAACCAGTTCGATTGTGCATTTCTGCACTATTCAATTCTCTCCCAAGATGCAACATTTGCCGGTTTATTTTTATCTAAAAATGAGATATTGCATATAGATTTTTGTTTCTAGACTTCACCATTGTACAATGGCGGAGATATGTGTATAGCTGAGGGGGCTATGGCCCCCCAGCCCAACACAAATTCCTGAAGAAATTTTTTTTAGTGGGGCATAATTAGAACAAAGTATTCTCATTAGTCCCTATTAACATGTATACTTTGCTTCTGGCCCCCCGACATTGCATTCAAGCTCCGCCACTGCCATTGTAGTATGCCGCTTTCTCGTCTGGAACGCTCTCTTGAACACATCGCACATTGTCCCAATCGACGTCGTGCGCATGAACTTTATAAATGCATGTATTGTTTGGTACTTCTCGGTCTACCACTTCATGTTATGATGTACTCTGTCACTGACAACCAATTTATGACTGCTTCCGCCAGTCTCCATATTGCTCATGTCAAAGTTTCCTTATACTACTAAACCATTCCATGTTTCTAATATTTAGATCTGAAGAAAAAACTGGCGTTCTAATTTGCCTATGTCCCTTCATACTGTATGATATCGAATAGTGTCAATTTGGTAAGTTTGTTTTGATTTTTATTTCCATTCCACATGATATTAGGTTGAATCATATAAATCCAATCAAAAAGGTGTATCATGCGATGCAGAAGCTGATGGCATTGCCCTCTCTTTTCAAAGAAAAAGAATTCAATTCACTAATTTCCACGTAAAAAACGTACACACTTTAGCTATTTATGGATGCTATATGGTGACACTTATTTGATATTAAAAATTTCTTATATAAAAATGGCTGCGCCTAATAAGAATATGTTTTGATGTGTAATATGTTCTGAATTGAGCTTGTAAAAAAACAATTTTTCTATGTCTAATTATGTATATCAAATGGAGTTGTATTTCTAAACCTAGATTATAATGTTTAGTTATTTATGGACTGTTTTTATATGAAAACCGGCTTGCTACTTTCCTTGAGTTTTTATTCAAAGTTCTCTTTTGAGGGGGAAAAACACTGGTGGAGTTATTTCCATGTCTTTAGTCTGCAGTATGTCTCGTAGTTCCTTTTAGTCTTTCCAGCATCATGGGTCAATTAGTTGACTATTGTTATCGAGGTGCCTTTGGTTTGATAGATGTTCTCGTTATTCCTTGGATCGCCCGGTGATAATGTCATGACGTTGTTGTCGTCATGGTAGATAATATTGTTATCAAGGTGCCTTTGGTCAAATAGAGTTGTCATCAAGTTTCGTTTTTTTCCTTTGTTGTATAAAATTCCAATTAGTTCTTTTTTCTCCTTTGGCCGTATAGGATTCCACCAAGTTGTTTTCTTTTTTTCTTTTTTTCCTTTTAGAGAGGGAGGATTTCGATTGGTTTGTTTGGACGTGATGTTTTTTCAGATTCGTGCTGTTTGTGATTGTACCATGTACTAGCTGAATGTATGTGCGTTGCCACGAAGCAACAAAACACATAGTTATTAAATAATTGTTTTAATTAAGAATTGTGTGTCGAACATAACAACATGTGATTTGGATTTCTGTAACAACAAATTGATTCTCTCTACGCTTCTTCCCTCCTGCTTTTTTCCTTCATAGGCAATTGTAGTGTCTCTTTAACCACTCTCTCCTGACAAGAAGATAAAGCGATATTTTTCTCATTGACATTTCTTTCCCTTCACCTTTTTTTGCCACAGTGTGAGCCCTCTTTTCAAAATCTTGTATAATATATATATATATATATATATATATATATATATATATATATATATATATATATATATATATATATAGTGAAAAGAGGTTAAAGTGGCTAATCCTGCGCTCTGGCTGCACGCACCGCTCCCCCGCCTCCCTAAATAATCCATCCACCATAAAAAGGGTTGAAACCATCGTAACAACCTTAAGAGATTACCTTTGGCTGCATGAACCACTCCCACACCCCGGCAAATAAGCCAACAAGATTTGCTTTGTTTGCACGCTCGTAACCCTTTGCTAAACACGGTAAAAAACAGAGAAGGATTACCTCCCACTTGTCCTAGAATCAAGGTTGTGCTCTCCATGTGTAGTTAGAAACACATAGTAACATACACACATTGGTAGTAATCTACTCTCAGTTGTATAGTAGTAAATTATAAATGCATTTTATTATCCCGTACTACATTTTTGAATGATGAATTACTACTTTTAGGACAAGCGTTTACCACCAGCAGCAATACATTACTACCAGCATGCGATGCATCTCAATCGGTCATAGAATATGGTCAACAGTAAAATAAATTAAGGGATTACCACCTGCATGCAAAATCACTCCTACATGCCCCACCCTTTTACTGGAAAATTATACCATTTACCATTGATCTTTTGTAGGCGTTAGTCGTAACTAGCAGGATGTTTTTTACTAGATTTAGTAGCACTTTTACATAGGTGGGAAGAGCGTAGATTTGGCTAGGCAGTTGGCCGCTTACTCTCTGGCCGGCGCCTAGGATAAGAATGTTTACGCTCAGGCTCAATTTAGCGACCCTCTATATATATATATATATATATATATATATATATATATATATATATATATATATATATATATATATATATATATATATATATATATATATAATCAAAAAATTCTTCTCATCTTTTTTTTCGTAATTAGTTAGTTGAAAGGAGACTTAAGCAATACTGGTCACAACTAACTAAAAGGAAACATGAACTACATTAAGCGGCTAAATCTTCTGTATAAAAATAAGAGAATAAAATATAATTTCCTGGAAAATAGACCCTCTTAAAAACAAGAATATACTATTTCCAAAC
Source organism: Triticum dicoccoides (assembly GCF_002162155.2). Classification (NCBI taxonomy): domain Eukaryota; kingdom Viridiplantae; phylum Streptophyta; class Magnoliopsida; order Poales; family Poaceae; genus Triticum; species Triticum dicoccoides. The sequence continues at coordinate 668,549,023 of NC_041381.1, forward strand.
CAAAATACAAATGACTTGCAAAAGAGGAATATTTACTAACTCTTTCTCATGAGGGATCCTTTGACCTCCTTAAGAACAGAGAAACTTAACAAATCTAGCTCTATGTGTGCCTTTTCTTCATCATGTACAAATACAAACGGTAAATCTAGAGGTAAAATGTATGCAATAGTTAGTTTAAGATTTTTTTTGAAAGACCCGGCAAAATGCTATCGTTTCATTGATTTAGCTGAGGAGAGCGACGTGTTTTTGATCAAGTGATCAAATGGATGCAAGGAAAGACTGTTCCCGGCTTGAGGTGACAGAAGTGCGATTCCTCACATCATGTAACGCCCCGGATTAGATGCGTCAGGTGTCTTCCAGTTATTCACCATCCTTGCCATGTCATGTGCTTGCATGTTGCACTTTGCCATGTCATCATCTGCATTGCATCTGCATGTTTTCAAAACTTGCATCCGTCCCGGTCTCCCAGTTCTCTCCATTGTCCGTTCCGAGCCCAGAAACACTCGCACGCGCACGCGACACGTCCGAATATTATTTTATTAGTGACATAAAAATGTTCTCGGAATGGGGTGAGAGTTTGGCGTGTGGTCTTATTTTAGTGTAGACAGGCCGCCTGCCAAGTTTCGTCGCATTCGAAGTCCGTTTGACTGCCCAACCGTTAAATATTTAGCGGCACCGTTGTCGGTTTATTCGCCGGACGTTTCGGTCTCTGAAACCGTGTCGGGCTGCATTTCTCCTCCCTCTCATCTCAGTTCAACCTCCTCTTCACAGCCCACAAGGCCCAACCTACCCCTCCTCGCCGCCGGTGCCGTCCGATCGAGATCGGAGGGTTCGAAAACCCCCGAAACCCCCCAAACCCTAGCCACCTACCCTATATAAACAACCCATAGTCCATTTTTGGACAAACCTAGCTCCTCCCCCTCCCCCTGGCCCCTTCTCCTCGGATCCGCCGCCACCAGACGCAGCCAACCGTCACCACCTCGAAATCCTTGCCCAGCCAGCACCCCGCCGCCACTTGTCGCACCGCCAGCATCCTGCGCAGCCGTTGCAGCCTCCCTCGCCCACTCCCCTTGCGCCAGGTATTCCCCCCTACCTTCCCGCGCCACCAGGCTCGTCCCAGGCCCGCCCGGGCCCCGATCTGGGCCCCGAGGGCTGCAGCCACCCCGAGCGCCCCGCTCGCTCCTCCCGTCGCCTCTGCCCGACCCCGTCGTCGGCGTGTCGCCGCCGGATTGCCGGACCCCGCTCCGCCACGCCTCCGTCAGGTCGCCGGACCGCGTTCCCCCGCCGTCGCCAGTCTCCTTCGCCGCCGACCCCGCGTCTCCTCGCCCCAAACCACCAGGCCCGCGCTCCTCCCCGCCGCCACGGGAGCCGAGCTCCACCGCGCCCGGCCGCGCCTCCCCTTCGCCGCTGGATCTGGCCGAGGACGGGCTCCCCTCGCCCCGTCG
>NC_041381.1:668550880-668554623 GCF_002162155.2 Triticum dicoccoides
AAGCCGGCCCAACGCCCGGTCCCCGGGCCCAACTGCTCCACCGGCCCGCCTCGTCCTCCTCCGAACTGGGCCAGGCCCGTTGGTGAGCAGCCCTCTATCCTTCGCCCGTGCGCTACTTAGCTATATTACGCTCACCCTGTTTTTTTTCCGAAATTTGGCTAAGTCCCAGATCTGCTACAGTATGTGTCCATGTTCATCGCATCATAACTTGTTGCATACTTCTCCGTTTCGTGCGTGTAATATATCAAATTGTTCGTTGTGAGATGCTCTTCATTTCATTCCATCGTGCCATGCTTGTTTGAGGTCATCTTGATGCCCGAATCATCGTTGCAAGAGTGCGATATGATGTTAATCTGCTGAAACTTTTATAACTTGGTGATTTCTCATTTTTGTTGCATTTTGTGTGTGCATCCTTTGAGCTTGATGTCTACATGTGTTTTGATGTATGACATGTCATCTTTACAGGGGTGCCATCCATGTATTTTTGTGAGTTGTGTAGTTAGTGCATCAAGCTTGTTAAGTATGGTACTTGTTGTTACTGTTTTGCTAGGCTGAATCTGTTATTTCGTGATGCTATGTAAACCTGCTTCTACAAGTCATTCTGTGCATAATCTGAAGATGTTCACTAAGGATGTTTTGTTATACATGTCATGCTCTATCCATCCATGCCCCTGGTTGAATTTATAGCCTGCTGTAGTGTGACGCCCCCGATTCAATCGTACACTAATCATGCACGCAAATGTGTACGATCAAAATCAGGGACTCACGGGAAGATATCACAACACAACTCTAAAACATAAATAAGTCATACAAGCATCATAATACAAGCCAGGGGCCTCGAGGGCTCGAATACAAGTGCTCGATCATAGACGAGTCAGCTGAAGCAACAATATCTGAGTACAGACATAAGTTAAACAAGTTTGCCTTAAGAAGGCTAGCATAAACTGGGATACAGATCGAAAGAGGCGCAGGCCTCCTGCCTGGGATCCTCCTAACTACTCCTGGTCATCGTCAGCGGGCTGCACGTAGTAGTAGGCACCTCCGGTGTAGTAGGAGTCGTCGTCGATGGTGGCGTCTGGCTCCAGGGCTCCAGCATCTGGTTGCGACAACCAGGTAGAAGGGAAAGGGGAAAAGAGGGAGAAAAGCAACCGTGAGTACTCATCCAAAGTACTCGCAAGCAAGGAGCTACACTACCTATGCATGGGTATATGTGTAAAGGGCCATATCGGTGGACTGAACTGCGAAATGCCAGAATAAGAGGGGGATAGCTAATCCTATCGAAGACTACGCTTCTGGCAGCCTCCGTCTTGCAGCATGTAGAAGAGAGTAGATTGAAGTCCTCCAAGTAGCATCTCCAAGTAGCATCTCCAAGTAGCATCTCCAGTAGCATCGCATAGCATAATCCTACCCGGCGATCCTCCCCTCGTCGCCCTGTGGAAAAGCGATCACCGGGTTGTCTGTGGAACTTGGAAGGGTGTGCTTTATTAAGTATCCAGTTCTAGTTGTCATAAGGTCAAGGTACAACTCCAAGTCGTCCTGTTACCGAAGACCACATAACCCAACACGCTCAATCCCATTTGGCCGGACACACTCTCCTGGGTCATGCCCGGCCTCGGAAGATCAACACGTCGCAGCCCCACCTAGACACAACAGAGAGGTCAGCACGCCGGTCTAAATCCTATGCGCGCAGGGGTCTGGGCCCATCGCCCATTGCACACCTGCATGTTGCGTACGCGGCCGGTGAGCAGACCTAGCAACCTCCATTACAAAGGAAGTTGCGTTAACGCAGTCCAACCCGGCGCGCGCCGCTCAGTCGCTGACGTCACGAAGGCTTCGGCTGATACCACGACGCCAGGATACCCATAACTACTCCCGCATAGATGGTTAGTGCGTATAGACCAAATGGCCAGACTCAGATCAAATACCAAGATCTTGTTAAGCGTGTTAAGTATCCGCGAACGCCTAACAGGGCCAGGCCCACCTGTCTCCTAGGTGGTCTCAACCTGCCCTGTCGCTCCGCCACAAAGTAACAGTCGGGGGCCGTTGGGAACCCAGGCCCACCTCTACCGGGATGGAGCCACCTGTCCTTTCAGCCCCCTCATCAGAATCACTTGCGGGTACTCATCGAGCTGACCCGACTTTAGTCACCATCTGTATAGTATGTATGTATGTATAGTATATACCCGTGATCACCTCCCGAGTGATCACGGCCCAATAGTATAGCAAGGCAGACTGACAAGAATGTAGGGCCAATGATGATAAACTAGCATCCTATACTAAGCATTTAGGATTGCGGGTAAGGTATCAATGACTGTAGCAAAAATGACAGGCTATGCAACAGAATAGGAGTAACCGAATAGTAACATGCTACACTACTCTAATGCAAGCAGTATAGAGAAGAATAGGCGATATCTGGTGATCAAGGGGGGGCTTGCCTGGTTGCTCGGGCAAGAAGGAGTGGTCGTCAACTCCGTAGTCGAACTGGGCAGCAACAGCATCGGTCTCGTAGTCTACCGAAGAGAAGAGGGGGAAGAAACAATAAATACAGTGCAAACATAAGCAAGACGACGCAAGACATGACAAAGAGCGGTGCCAGGTGTGTCCTAACGCAGTATGAGGTGATGCCGGCGAAGGGGGAAAACATCCGGGAAAGTATTCCCGGTGTTTCGTGTTTTCGGGCAGAGGAGCCGGAGGGAGAAAGTTGCGAGTTTGATATGTTAGGGGTGTGTGGCGGACGAACAGGCTGCATATCCGGATTCGTCTCGTCGTTCTAAGCAACTTTTATATAGAAAGTATTTTCATCTGAGCTACGGTTTATTTTATATGATTTTCTAAAGTTTTAATCATTTTTAGAATTTATTTAATTATTTAATTCTAACATTATCCAGAATAGTGCATGCTGACGTCATCATGACATCAGCATGACGTCAGCAGTCAACAGGGAGTTGACTGGGTCAGTCTGACGTGTGGGTCCCGCATGTCACACTCTGTTTACTCTAATTAGGATTTAACTAATCTAATTACAGTTTAATTAATTCACAATTGTTAATTAGGTTAACTAAACAAGATTAATTAAGTTAACTAATTCACTAATTAATTAATTAATTAATAATTTTATTAATTCATTTTTATATTATTTCCCTTTTCTTTTCTTCTCTTTTTTTATAGGGGCAGACCCCACTGGTAAGTGGCCCAAGAGGCCACGCGGGTTAACGGGCACAAGGGCGTTGCGGGCGTGGGCGCCGGCGTGCGCGGGCGCTAGCCCAACTAGCCGTGGCCAGGCACGGCCGGAGCGGGCGCGACCTCGAGAGGCGGGGATGGCAGCGGGGCGAGGCCGGCAAGGGCGACCGCGGCCAAAGGCAGGCGGACGTGCGCGGGCCGGAGCGGGGCCGTCCGCGGTGAGGTCACAGCGGCACCGGGGGGGTTGCGAGAACGAGGCAAGAGTAGACAGGGCGCGAGCGTGCGGCTTGCAGGGCGCACACGAGCGGTGATGGGCGCGAACAGGGCGCTGCCGGCGCGGCTGTGGGCGCGTGGTGCGCGGCGACCGCAGGAACCAGGAGAGGGGAACGGGGGGAAGGGACAGGGTGAGCTCACCCCCACTGCAGGGGTTCGGTCGGCCAAGTTCGGGGCAGCCGGCGTGGAGGGGACGAGGAGGCGGCAGTCCGGCGAGCTGGCAAAGGCTTCGAGGTCCGGCGACGGCGCGGCGAGGTGTCAGCCTTCGGCGATGGTGTGGCGGGGCAGAG
>NC_041381.1:668555161-668562908 GCF_002162155.2 Triticum dicoccoides
GGGAAAGTGGGGCGACGGGGGGGTTAGAGTTAGCGGGTGTGAGGGGATAAGGGAGTGGGGTGGGTCGGCCGGCTGGGCCAGTGGGCTGTCCTGGCTGTCAGCTGGGCCGGTTGGCCCATTGGGGGGGTCCCTTTTCTTTTTTTTATACCTTTTATTTATTTTACTCTTCTGTTTTAAATCATTTTAAATTACTTAGGCATTTTATAAAAATGGGTTTGTTGCACCATAATTACCTTTGTAATTTTTAGTACAATCCAAACATTCTTGTTTTAATTTTTGAAAACTTTTATTGTTATCATTAATTTGAATTTTGGATTTTTGGACCGGTTTTGTCCTAACGATAGATTAGCAAAAGTAATCGTGATGACGTGGCACCATTAGCGTGGGATCACTGTAGCTTAATTATCCGGGCGTCACAATTCTCCTCCACTACAAGAAATCTCGTCCCGAGATTTAAGAGGGGAGTAAGGGGAAAGTTCTGATTACGATATTCTAACGGATCTTCTTGGTCTTTGTTGTTCTTCTTGGAGAGTTCGATCCATTGCATTGATGTCTTCATTTCTTTACTTCATGTCATCATGATGAAGTCGTCATCCTTTCTTCGGGGTCTCCATCGTATTACGAATGCGACCAAGGGGGAAAACTCCGGAAGAATGCGTCTCCACAAAGTTGGGCATCTGATGGTGAACTCAATGGGAAATACACAAGGTACCCCACGAGTTGTATTTCAGTGAATTCGCTGAGTACAATATACGATGGTACCAAAGTTTCAAACGGGTAGGCAATCATTCGATGACTAGATAGAAGCTGGAATGGGGCTTGAACAATGAGAATAACCTGGTGTTTGATTCCAGGATGAACAATGGTATAGCGTTCAGCTCCTGAATCACATACGGAGCCAGGTGCAAAGGATACATTAGAATATGGGTTATAAAGAAGAGTCAGGTTCCGATCCAGTGGACCTGTGGGTTATGGGCCCACCATGTGGGTTAAAAGTAGGAAGGGGGCTGACATCTTGCATGGTCACGATAGCAAGGCAGGTCAGAGGGTAGTCTGTTAGTTATGTCGGCAACAACATCGATACCAAGGGCGAGGGACGAAGAGAACCATTTCCCTGCTCGTTGAACGAGGCGGACCATTAGGCAAAGTTCTCGTCCATCGGTGGCTACCGGAATGTCATCAACAATAGTAACAGGTTCTTGCTGACAGAATTGTACACCGAGGAGTTTACATAAGCAATAGAATATTGCTGCTTAGATCATATGGATCACAAGAAAGGTTCAAACAACCAATGGAAAGTAAAATATGATTATCATATTAAACAGAACAATGGAAAGGAAAATGTGTTTAAACACATATTTCAGGGATATATCCTTCCCAAGGACAAGTAGAGCATGATATCCGTGGCAGGATATAATGTAGAAAACTCTTTAGGTACGGGAGAGAATTTTCATGACATTACCCATACAATGGTGTTTGGATAATTGAGCAAGAAACATTTAGCATTGGGCTTCAAATGTTCTTGTTGAAAATCGGAGTGCCACAAACATGCTTCGAGACAGTATTGACATGGTCTTTGGGCAAAGACCATACCTTGGATTCACAAAGGATCCGTCAGGAGCAACTTATAGAATAAGTCTTACAATTTCCTCATGGAAGAATGGCTAAACTTGCTAAAAAGGATACTACAACAATAGGTCCTCCACCCAGGGGGGGTGCTAGGCATGACATCATGTTACCGGGTCATCAAAGGACCAACATCATAACTCTTGGAAAGTTGTCCCAACCATCATATCTGACCGAGATTCAGGTCTGATTGGTGTTAGGATACCTCAAACTCACGATGCTTGAGGAGAAAAGGTGCGATACAAATTGACGAGATGACATCAAAGATTCTCGGGAGATGAACTTATGGAAGCTAGTTCCGAAACAAGAGTTCATCGGTAAACCAACGAGAGGATGAGGAGGTGGCTGATGGAATCAGCGACAATTCATCGAGATTAACAAAAGATGGATTTCCGCAATTATGTGAACAAGGAGATAACATTTGTCAGAGCAAATGGCATAATGATGTATGTTCGAGGAAGGCATCCACAATCAAACTTGGTTGAAAGGTGCACCCAAAATATGGGCTTACGTAGGATGATCAATTGTTAGAATGGTGATCCAATAAGCAATAGTCTAAGAATGAACTATCAACCATTAGCTTCAAAGCAACAGGGTTGCTAGAAGTACAGAATCCAAGCAGCACCGTTCACTTGTTGGTGTCCCGATTAGAATCAACACAGGGACCAAGAAAGAATGGTGATAGTGTCAAGTATCATATTACCAAGAATTATTTAAGAGGTGGAGCAATTCTCACAACGTCCTTGATATAAAAGATGATATAATCCAAGGTAGATCATAACATAAGCTGGATAGCAAGGAGCTCCATAACATGATCAAGTTTGTGTCAGGGGGGGGGGAGGCATTAATGTTGTCGATGATAATACAAATCCTCGAATGGCAAGGATGGTATTTCTCATCAAGAATTCGACCGGTATCCTGGAAGGAGTCAGAATGTTGATGATGTACATGACACAATTGTCGAGAGATTTCATGAAGGTGTAATCGATCGGCGATGTCATCAAGTCAAAGGAATGATGAAGCGAAAGGTTATTGGAACCACGGGTACATCACAAACTCGGAATCAAGATTGTTGTTCAAGGCAAAACAATATGACGAGGAAAGTCGACGTAAGCTTAGCTCATCACCGAAAATTGCGCTCCGGGAAGAAGAACCAGGTAGCACAGTTAAAAAGTTGCACGATAATGATATGGCCGATCAGGCTAGGAATGACTTGAAGAGTTATTAAACTCATAAGCAAAAAAAAATTAGTTACAGTTATTGAATCGGAGTGCGGAATCGATTCACTTATCGGTGTTTCTTGAGTGTTTAATGACTCAGAGCCCGTGAAAAACTGGAATTAGTGAGAATATAGTACTTGATGGAGAACTCATAAGAAGTTATGCAGTTCCGTGATAATCTTGAGATACCAGGGTGTAATACTCGAAGGTAGAACAAAATAGAGGTTGGGAAGGCGTACTGATCTGCAGAAGGTAAGTACTTTAACTTGTCCGAGAAATAGAATCAAAGGGGAACAATCATGGTCGGAACCACGGTTGCAAAGGATCAATTCACATATACCAGATGATATTTATCAAGGAAATAGTTATTATTATTATTACAAGAAGCTTCCATGATAGGATCTACATCGTGTCCATGGGCATGAACACAAAGTTCAAGGTCGACTCCCACTTCCATAATGCATAACCTTCCATTCACTTCTCGTTCTCAAAGAAGTTGTATGGTAGAAAATTATCTGCTAAACACTAGAAAGGTTGACTTGTCAAAACCTTCCGGTTCATACGGTTTTTAAGGAAGCTATAGGTTCAACCCATAGGGGCTTCTTAGAAACATATACCACAAGTTTCAAGAGTAAATATCACAAGCTCGAAAGTAGAGCAAGGTTGAGAAAGTAGATGATACAATTTACCAAAGGCATTATGTATCCAAGGGAAGGCTCACAAGGTTATTGAATATGAAGGACAATGTCGGATAAAATCCATTAAAAGATCTGTCGGTCCATAACAGAGCTGATGTGAGCATCGGCACACAATCAGAGGAAGTAACAATGCAAGAAATTGGATTATAGAAACAACTGAATAACTTAGAGCTCAATTGCTAAGGAATTATGATTTACAAAGCGAAGGATCAGAAGCAGACGCTCTGATCAAGGATGGATAAATTCAATAGACTTAGGGGCACAATCGACGACAATTTAATTGGCGAGAACCAGTTCATGATTAAAACAACGTCTGAGCCGGAAGGATGAATTCTAGGATCTGTTTGAGGATTGCGAGCATTCGCAACAAATCGAAACAACGGACTCAAAATGACAATCAAAATGGATGTCAACAAGATTACTAGAGTTATGGGATTAACCATAATGCAAGCAATCAAGAATTTCAAGAGCACTAGGATGCTCAGGATTTTCGGAAGATCGAATGGTATTTCGAGGATTGGTGACATATATGAATCAACTGCGGATGACTGGATACTCGGTAAGTGCGAGAAATTATCCGTAGGGGTATTCATGTAACAAAGAACTGCAAGGCAATAGTCACAAAGTATTCTCGGAACACTAGATAGAATTTTGAGGTATCTTGTAATAACAAGATCGACTGGGTATAAAGTAAGAACGACGGGTGTAAGTATTTATCCATAGGGATATTGCAATGGTAGGGAATTGCAAAAGCAACGGGCACAAGGTCTCGAGAGAATATCGAAAGGTATCTTCGGAATCCTTCGGTGCACAAGGTAATCATCTGGACTAAAGAGGCTCTCCGGGAGAAGGTATTATCGAGAACCTAGAGTCGGAGTTAGTAAAAATCGTTTAACCCGAATAGAAGAGAGATCAGATTCCCAGAGTACAGATCGAGGAGTAAAAGATCCTAATACCACTCAATGGCGACGTGGGCCCATGGGCCGCACAGCCATGTCAGTAAAAGTTTTGTAAAGTCTAGACTCGACTTCGGCCAAGGAGTTGGAAGGGGGATTCCTACAGGCAGTCGGCTCTGATACCAACTTGTGACGCCCCCGATTCAATCGTACACTAATCATGCACGCAAATGTGTACGATCAAAATCAGGGACTCACGGGAAGATATCACAACACAACTCTAAAACATAAATAAGTCATACAAGCATCATAATACAAGCCAGGGGCCTCGAGGGCTCGAATACAAGTGCTCGATCATAGACGAGTCAGCGGAAGCAACAATATCTGAGTACAGACATAAGTTAAACAAGTTTGCCTTAAGAAGGCTAGCACAAAATGGGATACAGATCGAAAGAGGTGCAGGCCTCCTGCCTGGGATCCTCCTAACTACTCCTGGTCATCGTCAGCGGGTTGCACGTAGTAGTAGGCACCTCCGGTGTAGTAGGAGTCGTCGTCGATGGTGGCGTCTGGCTCCAGGGCTCCAGCATCTGGTTGCGACAACCAGGTAGAAGGGAAAGGGGAAAAGAGGGAGAAAAGCAACCGTGAGTACTCATCCAAAGTACTCGCAAGCAAGGAGCTACACTACCTATGCATGGGTATATGTGTAAAGGGCCATATCGGTGGACTGAACTGCAGAATGCCAGAATAAGACGGGGATAGCTAATCCTGTCGAAGACTACGCTTCTGGCAGCCTCCGTCTTGCAGCATGTAGAAGAGAGTAGATTGAAGTCCTCCAAGTAGCATCTCCAAGTAGCATCTCCAAGTAGCATCTCTAGTAGCATCGCATAGCATAATCCTACCCAGCGATCCTCCCCTCGTCGCCCTATGGAAAAGCGATCACCGGGTTGTCTGTGGAACTTGGAAGGGTGTGTTTTATTAAGTATCCGGTTCTAGTTGTCATAAGGTCAAGGTACAACTCCAAGTCATCCTGTTACCGAAGATCACGGCTATTCGAATAGATTAACTTCCCTGCAGGGGTGCACCACATAACCCAACACGCTCGATCCCATTTGGCCGGACACACTTTCCTGGGTCATGCCCGGCCTCGGAAGATCAACACGTCGCAGCCCCACCTACGCACAACAGAGAGGTCAGCACGCCGGTCTAAATCATATGCGCGCAGGGGTCTGGGCCCATCGCCCATTGTACACCTGCATGTTGCATACGCGGCCGGTGAGCAGACCTAGCAACCTCCATTACAAAGGAAGTTGCGTTAACACAGTCCAACCCGGCGCGCGCCGCTCAGTCGCTGACGTCACGAAGGCTTCGGCTGATACCACGACGCCGGGATACCCATAACTACTCCCGCGTAGATGGTTAGTGCGTATAGACCAAATGGCCAGACTCAGATCAAATACCAAGATCTTGTTAAGCGTGTTAAGTATCCGCGAACGCCGAACAGGGCCAGGCCCACCTGTCTCCTAGGTGGTCTCAACCTGCCCTGTCACTCCGCCACAAAGTAACAGTCGGGGGCCGTCGGGAACCCAAGCCCACCTCTACCGGGATGGAGCCACCTGTCCTTTCAGCCCCCTCATCAGAATCACTTGCGGGTACTCATCGAGCTGACCCGACTTTAGTCACCATCTGTATAGTATGTATGTATGTATAGTATATACCCGTGATCACCTCCCGAGTGATCACGGCCCAATAGTATAGCAAGGCAGACTGACAAGAATGTAGGGCCAATGATGATAAAACAGCATCCTATACTAAGCATTTAGGATTGCGGGTAAGGTATCAATGACTGTAGCAACAATGACAGGCTATGCAACAGAATAGGAGTAACCGAACAGTAACATGCTACACTACTCTAATGCAAGCAGTATAGAGAAGAATAGGCGATATCTGGTGATCAAGGGGGGGCTTGCCTGGTTGCTCGGGCAAGAAGGAGTGGTCGTCAACTCCGTAGTCGAACTGGGCAGCAACAGCGTCGGTCTCGTAGTCTACCGAAGAGAAGAGGGGGAAGAAACAATAAATATAGTGCAAACATAAGCAAGACGATGCAAGACATGATAAAGAGCGGTGCTAGGTGTGTCCTAACGCAGTATGAGGTGATGCCGGCGAAGGGGGAAAACATCCGGGAAAGTATTCCCGGTGTTCCGTGTTTTCGGGCAGAGGAGCCGGAGGGGGAAAGTTGCGAGTTTGATATGTTAGGGGTGTGTGGCGGACGAACGGGCTGCGTATCTGGATTCGTCTCGTCGTTCTGAGCAACTTTCATATAGAAAGTATTTTCATCTGAGCTACGGTTTATTTTATATAATTTTCTAAAGTTTTAATCATTTTTAGAATTTATTTAATTATTTAATTCTAACATTATCCAGAATAGTGCATGCTGACGTCATCATGACGTCAGCAGTCAACATGGAGTTAACTGGGTCAGTCTGACGTGTGGGTCCCGCATGTCACACTCTGTTTACTCTAATTTGGATTTAACTAATCTAATTACAGTTTAATTAATTCACAATTGTTAATTAGGTTAACTAAACAAGATTAATTAAGTTAACTAATTCACTAATTAATTAATTAATTATTAATTTTATTAATTCATTTTTATATTATTTCCTTTTTCTTTTCTTCTCTTTTTTTATAGGGGCAGACCCCACTAGTAAGTGGCCCAGGAGGCCACGCGGGTTAACGGGCACAGGGGCGTTGCGGGCGCGGGCGCCGGCGTGCGGGGGCGCTAGCCCAACTGGCCGTGGCCAGGCACAGCCGGAGCGGGCGCGACCTCGGGAGGCGGGGATGGCAGCGGGGCGAGGCCGGCAAGGGCGACCGCAGCCAAAGGCAGGCGGACGTGCGCGGGCCGGAGCGGAGCCGTTCGCGATGAGGTCACAGCGGCACCGGGGGGGTTGCGCGAACGAGGCAAGAGTAGCCAGGGCGCGAGCATGCGGCTTGCAGGGCGCACACGAGCGGTGATGGGCGCGAACAGGGCGCTGCCGGCGCGGCTGTGGGTGCATGGTGCGCGGCGACCGCAGGAACCAGGAGAGGGGAACGGGGGGAAGGGACAGGGTGAGCTCACCCCCGCTGCAGGGGTTCGGTCGGCGAAGTTCGAGGCAGTCGGCGTGGAGGGGACGAGGAGGCGGCAGTCCGGCGAGCTGGCAAAGGCTTCGAGGTCCGGCGACGGCGCGGCGAGGTGTCAGCCTTCGGCGATGGTGTGGCGGGGCAGAGGCCTCAGGCAGCGTCTCGCGGTGCGAAGGAGGGGCGAGGAGGC
>NC_041381.1:668563227-668565534 GCF_002162155.2 Triticum dicoccoides
GGTGAGCCCTGATCCAGATCGGGGGGCGAGAGGGACGAGGGATTGGGGGTCTCCTCGATCCAGATTGGATCGAGAGGGAGGGAAAGTGGGGCGACGGGGGGGTTAGGGTTAGCGGGTGTGAGGGGATAAGGGAGTGGGGTGGGTCGGCCGGCTGGGCCAGTGGGCTGGCCTGGCTGTCAGCTGGGCCGGTTGGCCCATTGGGGGGGGTCCCTTTTCTTTTGTTTTTTATACCTTTTATTTATTTTACTCTTCTGTTTTAAATCATTTTAAATTACTTAGGCATTTTATAAAAATGGGTTTGTTGCACCATAATTACCTTTGTAATATTTAGTACAATCCAAACATTCTTGTTTTAATTTTTGAAAACTTTTATTGTTATCATTAATTTGAATTTTGGACTTTTGGACCGGTTTTGTCCTAACGATAGATTAGCAGAAGTAATCGTGGTGACGTGGCACCATTAGCGTGGGATCACTATAGCTTAATTATCCGGGCGTCACATGTAGCTTGTTGTAATGTTGCTCTCAAATTGCTAAATAATGTTGATGTCAGCCTGTTAACTTTAAGTTCAGTTTTGCCATGAGCTTTGCTAGTGATCCATGCACCCTATGAACTTGTTATTGCCATTCTTAACTTCATAAACATGTCTTTTTACTGTTGGTTGCCTTGTCATGCCATGTAATGCTCTGTGGTGAGTGGTACAAGCTCACCAACATGCCTACTTATCGTTGTTTCTGCCATGTATGAATCTGTCATATAACTTGCCATGTTTACATGGGTGCCATCATATCTTCTGGTCCTTTTGGCTCATGGTCAGTAAGGGATTTTTGTTCTATGCAATTAGTAGATTCATTCCGTGCCTTATTTTGCCATTTTATGTTCCTGTAACATGTTGGTTGATAGCTCTAAACATTGCAACCTGATGTTATTTATGCAAAGTCTAAAACTGTTACTATATGCAATCTTGCCATGTGTTTTGGAGTATGTTCTAGTGATTTCTGGAGATAGCTCAGTGTTCATGTTTTGTTATGCTTTACCTGTACATCATGCCCATGCCTTTTGTTATCATGTTGAGCTGCTGTAGCATATTGTTTTGATGTTTGTAAGATCCCTAGTTGCTGTTTTGGACAGCTTGTCCTTTATACTTGTATAGAGTGTATGTGTTGAACCGTTGCCCCGTTTTGAGTGTGCTCTATATGAAACTTGCTTAGAATTGCATGTAGTTTCATATTATCATGTTACATCCTTGTTTTGAGGTGTTTGCTTGATGTTTGTATGTATTTTGCATCAATTGCATGTTTAACTTGCTTTGCTCATATCTTCTAGGCCGTAGCTCCGAACTAAATGAACTTTATATGTAACTTGACTAGAATTTCGTGTAGATCATCTTTGTGCATTTTAACTTGCTGTTTAACAACTTGAACATAAGGTTTATTCAGATCTGGACCAATTTCGAAATTTGCATATGAAGACTTAGCGGAATTGTTATATGTTGTTTCCGGCCTCATTTAAACTTGCCTAGATGTGTTGCTCTTGTTTGCATCATCTCTTGCCATGAGTAGCTTCATGTAGCCTTTGTCATGCATCATACTTGAGTGTGCATCATGTCTTGTTCATGTGTGGTGTGTTTACCATGTTGTGTGCTTCTTCTCGATAGTTCCTGTTTCGTTGCGATCATGAGGATTCGTTCGTCTACGCTTGGTTCGTCTTCGTGGCTTCATCTTCTTCATGGAATCGTTCTTCTTCCTAGCGGGATTTCAGCCAAGATGACCGCTACCCTGGATCTCATTACTATCATTGCTATGCTAGTTGCTTCGTTCTATCGCTATGTTGCGCTACCTATCACTTGTTCTTCAAGCCTCCCAAATTGCCACGTCGGCCTCTAACCTTTACACCCTTCCTAGCAAACCATTGTTTGGCTATGTTACCGCTTTGCTCAGCCCTCTTATAGCGTTGCTAGTTGCAGGTGAAGTTGAAGATTGCTCCATGGTGGACAGGATTATGTTGGGATATCACAATATCTCTTATTTAATTAATGCATCTATATACTTGGTAAAGGGTGGAAGACTCGGCCTTATGCCTGGTGCTTTGTTCCACTCTTGTCGCCCTAGTTTCCGTCATACTGGTGTTATGTTCCCGGATTTTACGTTCCTTACGTGGTTGGGTGATTTATGGGACCCCCTTGACAGTTCGCTTTGAATAAAACTCCTCCAGCAAGGCCCAACCTTGTTTTTACCATTTGCCTCACCTAGCCCTTTTTCCCTTGGGTTTCCGGAGCCCAAGGGTCATCTTTATTTTAGCCCCCCC
>NC_041381.1:668565676-668572326 GCF_002162155.2 Triticum dicoccoides
GGGCCAGTGCTTCTCTAAGTGTTGGTCCGAACCGAGCAGCCTGCGAGGCCCCCTCGGGGAAACTCGAGGTATGGTTTTACTCGTAGCTTGACTTATCCGGTGTTGCCCTGAGAACGAGATATGTGCAGTTCCTATCGGGATTGTCGGCGCATCGCGCAGCTTTGCTGGATTTGTTTTACCATTGTCGAAATGTCTTGTAAACCGGGATTCCGAGTCTGATCGGGTCTTCCTGGGAGAAGGTATATCCTTCATTGATTGCGAGAGCTTATCATGGGCTAAGTTGGGACACCCCTGCAGGGTATAAACTTCCGAAAGCCGTGCCCGCGGTTATGTTTCAGATGGGAATTTGTTAATGTCCGGTTGTAGATAACTTGACACCAGATCTGAATTAAAACGCATCAACCACGTGTGTAGCCGTGATGGTCTCTTTTCGGCGGAGTCCGGGAAGTGAACACGGTTTTTGGGTTATGTTTGACGTAAGTAGGAGTTCAGGATCACTTCTTGATCATTGCTAGCTTCACGACCGTTCCATTTGCTCTCTTCTCGCTCTTATTTGCGTATGTTAGCCACCATATATGCTTAGTCGCTGCTGCAACCTCACCACTTTACCCCTTCCTTGCCCATTAAGCTTTGCTAGTCTTGATACCCATGGTAATGGGATTGCTGAGTCCTCGTGGCTCATAGATTACTACAACAACAGTTGCAGGTACATGTTATGCGATGATCTTGACGCGAGCGTGATGTTTACTTGTTTTGGAGTTCTTCTTCTGCTTCTTCTTCGATCAGGGGATAGGTTCCAGGTCGGCAGCCTGGGCTAGCAGGGTGGATGTCGTTTGAGTTACTGTTTTTTTTTGATCCGTAGTCGGATGATGCTCTAATGTATTGTGACGTTGTATTCATGTGGCATTGTTTGCCTCTTGTATGTATCCCCATCTATTATGTAATGTTGATGTAATGATATCCACCTTGCAAAAGCGTCTTCAAGATGCGCTTTTATCCTTGGTGGGACCTTCGAATTCCTTTAGGATAGGGTCGCATCTTGGGCGTGACACCTCATGTCCCCGAAGGGTTGCTCTATGCATTTGGCACCAGTCATCCTCCATTGTTCCATGTTCCGCCGGCAGGCCTCGGTGATATGTAGCTCATTGTCCTTCTTCCCTCGGAACACACATGAGTTTCTCTCCAACCAGAGGTTCCACAGTTAGTTTTAAGATCTTACAACCCCAAAAGCATATGATTTTATCACCTCCAAGTTTCAACATTACATTGAGCCTAAGACAGGTGTTTTGATTTCGCATAGTTGTAGATCAAAGGTCAAAAGCATGACTGAAAATCGAGAACATGTGACGAGTTCAGACCGACCGGAACATTAAGGTGGACAACTGACATGCCCGGTTATCAGAAAATTATGAGAGCGGGCTACCATCACAAGAAATATATAAATGTGTGTATTCTTCAGGTTCTCAACATATAACAGCGAAAATGTACATAACGACATTTGAATGGAAGGTTCTTTTGCTATGCCCGTTCAATGTCTTATTATGTCCTGCTCTTCCAGTTCCTTTTCTCCTATCAAAGCATCTACTTTACCAATCTATCAAAAAAATAGTAGCTTCCATACAGATAGGGCCTGGATCAGTGACGCGATGAGAGAGGAGGTACTCATCAAGCTTGATATTGATCTAGAACCACCTTGATACTTAACTGGTGGCGGTAGGCTATGAGAACTTGACATGCGCTCTGGCTCACTACTGAAGTTGTTCTACATACATCAATGTTTCGTACATAAGAATAAAAAATATGACACATTATTCAGAATGTGCAGGCAACATGAAACTAATTTATTCATGCACTTATCATAAGCACAACAGGTGTTGAAAATAAAGTAATCATTATTGGTATACGCATATACAGACTTTTCATGCACAAACTGAATCCTACAAGCACCTGCAATCATGAATCAAACCTGCACATGTGAAATACCTGTAAATTGGTGAAGGTTGAAAATTTTCCA
Source organism: Triticum dicoccoides (assembly GCF_002162155.2). Taxonomy (NCBI): domain Eukaryota; kingdom Viridiplantae; phylum Streptophyta; class Magnoliopsida; order Poales; family Poaceae; genus Triticum; species Triticum dicoccoides. Next base: position 668,567,691 of record NC_041381.1, read on the forward strand.
TTTTGGTAGCCATTTGCAATCATGCATCAACTCCAAATCATATCATGATCGAAAATTTCCCACTTTGGAAGTCTGCACATCAGTATAAAAACATCAATTGAGGGTTGGGACATCGCTAATATGATTTACTTTTTACAATGCATGTTCACCCATAAGATGTCAAAGGGCATCTGGGTTTGACGCTGTGGTGATCATCTTTAGATTTTGAATTATTTCTTTTAAAACTTGTGAAAAAAAGATGTTGAACTATTGGCCTAGATTCAAAGTCAGTCAAGAGATGATGAACTATTGTCTTATTTTTGTCCTTTTTAGTGAAGTCTGACTACTGAAGATGTTGTGCTTGGCAAGAGCATATATATTTACCATTGTGCAGCACTGCATGAACTATCAATCACAGATATATCAACATCATGGTTTCCACTTTCAGAGGTTCTCAAGAGCCAATTCAAACTATTTAGTACAGGTGCAAATCTTACCTCTTTTAATCTTCTTTCAACATCTGAGATATATTGGAACAAAGTACCCGACTGTTTTATGTTTGTCTCCGCTTACTTCAGTTAACTGCATGTTGTCTTCACTCTTCAGTCTGACTCACGGTTAACTACGTGTTGTCTTTAGTCCGGCTCATGTCTATGACAAACACACAAGACCTAAAATTAGGGATCAACAAGCACACGTGAGGCTCCAGTTGTGTCCGAAGAAGTAGCGGAGTGAGGACCCTGCTTGCTGCTCCACCTTGAAATGGTAGTCCATGGACATCTCTTGCGTCCTCATCAGCAGACACTCAGACTCGTTTGCGTTCATTACATACAGTTATATCAGGAGCTTGTACAATTAGCAACCACCCTTCGAGGGATGCATATGCAATCGGACAGGAGCTGAACGTACTGAACTCCCAACATGCCTACACGAGCGCGAGGCCTGGGTTGCGGATGAGGAGCGGCACGATGTCAGCGAGGAACTCCGGGCGTGGGATACGTCGAAGATGGCAACGAAGTCGCAGCGGCAGGCGTAGGCGTAACACACCTTGTCCTGCCGGGGCCTCGTACTACACTTCCACGCCGCTCCTGGCCCATCATTCACACTCCTCCCTCACGAGCTGCTGTATGCATGCAGATGCACCGTTTATAAACTTGAAGACTTGAAACGGCACCTACCTTGGCGACCGGTCGGCGGAGTCGTCGAAGGACCTGCACAATTAATCAGTCAGCTGACGTCGTGAGCCTGTAGGCTGCCCCTATCCATAGCTGATACACCTTTCTTTTCATGGACGCCATGACATGAGATCAGCTAGCTCAACTCTCTGACTCTCTCAATACTTGAGGTCGTTCGGTCAATCGTCTTTACCCTAAACAACCTACTCCCTCCGTCCTTTAAAGAGTGTACTTCCAATTTTGTTGGAGGGTCAAACATTTTTATGTTTGACCGTGTTTATACAATAATGCACCAACATCTATGTCATCAAATTAGTAGCATTAGATTCATGATAAAATATATTTTCATCATATACCTATTTGGTTTCATAAACATTAATATATTTTTGCACAAACTCGATCAAACATTGAGATAGTTTGACCCTCCAACAAAGTTGGAAGTACACTCTTTAAAGGACGGAGGGAGTATGTTAAGTAAGCAACCATGCGTGTGTACATACCTCTCATTCACGCATCGGGATCTAGACGAACACCATGGGGCAGCAGGTCGCGGAGCCGACAGCCTCTTTGTCTCCAAGAAGAATAGTCGGCCGCCGCCGCCGGCGGCTCGTCTCATCCGCGGCGCTAACCGTCCCGAGAAAGACCATCTGGGCGAGCACCATAACCGACATGGCCATGCATAACATCGCCGTGCCTCGCGGCATGGAGAGGGCGCTCCACGCCCGGAGCAGCAGCTGCAGTGCGGCGACCACCGATGGCGACCAGTCGACCGCCGTGATGGCGACGCGGGGAATGGAGCCGAAGATTTGTATTGGAGATGGTGGTGGATGACGAGAGTCGCCTAAAGATGGGATGAGGGAGGTGGACGGGCGTTGGCTGATGGGATGGAACCGTGGAAGAGGAAACTGCTATGCTATGTAGACTCCCTACGATCGGGTGGGTTGGGAGTGGAGAGGGGAGATCGTGGGGGCATCACAAGGGGATCGGGAGCGAGGGGTTGGGAGAAGAAGGGGCAGGGGTCGTGGCTAATATTTTTTTCACGGAGAAATCGTGTGAGGGAGCCAGGGAGATCGAGCGGGGAGCAAAGGAGGTCGAACCATCACGACGTTGGATTCTCCTTTAATATTAATTATTATTATTATTATTATTAATATATATATATATATATATATATATATATATATAGGGACGGTCTATTCTGCTAATATTAGCAGAATAACTATTCTGCACACCACTTCTGCACTGCACGCTGAACGCAAGTGCACTGCATCTTCTTGACAACGAGCACTGCAATAGAGACTAGTGAACTTCGTGTCGAAAAAAACTGCACGCGGTGTTTTTTTGGTACTGTTTTCGCTCTAATTTTTTAACCGTTTATCGGAATGAGGCGTGTAATACACCGTTGAAAAGCTATGGATTAGGCGCAACTTCGACATGTTGAACACTTTTCGAGATTCCACACGGTTTAAGAGCAGTTTTGAAAATAGTGCGACGGATGACGAGTGGCAGCGAGCGTTTTTTCACGTTTTTTTCTAAACCTCTTATCAGAATGAAGCAAATGATACGCCGTTGGATAGATATCGTCGAGGCGCATCTTTTTCATATATAAATCTTTCTCTAATTCATTACGGTTTAAGAGCAGTTTCAAATTTACTAAATCGCGGAACTCTGTTTTTCAAATTTTTTGAAATTTTTGGTACTGTTTTTGCTCTAGTTTTCTAACCGTTTGTCGAAACGAGACATATGATACGCCGTTGGAAAGCTACGGACAAGGCGCAACTTTCATATGTTAAAATGGTTTTGAGATTCCTTGCGGTTTTTAGTTAATTTTAAAAACCGTGCGGCGGACGACGAGTTGCAGCGGCCGTTTTTGGTGAAATTTTTGCGAACCGCTGGTCGGAATGATTCAAAAGATACGCCGTTGGAAAGATATCGATGGGACGCAACTTTTTCATGTAGAACACTCTCTCTAATTCTTTACGGTTTAAGAGGAATTTTAAATTTATCGAAATGCGGACACTCTGTTTTTCACGACACCCATATCGACGTGGGTACTTCATCCGACTGAAAACCGCACTGCAACGGACAAAAAACCGCACTGCATCACACGGGTAAGAGAACTGCATGATTTATTTTTTATGGGACGTAAATTTTTGAAGACGAGGAAGAAAACCGCACTGCTTTTAGACTCAAAACCGCACTGCATCAGACGGGCTAGCGGACTGCATGATTTCTTTTCTCAAACGTATTTTTTTCTCAAACAAGTTTTTGTTGTCTTTTTTGAGTGAACCGCATAGAGGAGGCAAGTGAACCGGGACATATATCAAAGTGAACCTCATTACTGTCTTTGTTGTTGCGCTAAATTTTTAGCACTTTCATTTTTGGGCACAAGTGAGCGGCATCACTCTCAAAAGTGAACCACATCCGAAAGCCAAACGCACTGCAGGTGTGATTGTAGCCGACTGAATTTTGAGACAGGCGACGCACTTCATACAGAGGGGTTATGAGCTGCTACACAAAATGGAGTGAACTACATCTTTTTGTCTCTTCAAACAAATTTATTCATGGCATCGATACTGCACTGCACGCGTGCTCGCCCGCACTGCACATCTTCACTTGCTAGAGGCACCCCAAAAACTAGAAAAGTACTGCACCCACACTGTACATTCAAATTCTGAAACCGCAAAAATGCTTTTGAATTGCTTCTGGAGGCTCGTTTATGGCCTTATCCCGGTAGCAAACTGCACCGCTATGGCCGCGAACCGAGCAACTAAACTACATCACACACAAACTATAGCCACGGGGCTGCACACACCCACGAGATGAACCTCCCGAGTACATGTTGTGCACTGCGAAGATTGGGCAGATCCCAGCGGCGGGGAGGTGATTGTAAGCACAACAAACGGTGAGCCACACACCCAGATGCGAGGAGCAACTGGTGTCGGAGTCGAGCAGCTCTCTGGATCCAGTGGTGGGGAGATGCGGGATCCATGACGGTGAGGAGCGGTGATGCAGTACGGTTGGCGTGGCGATGCAGTACGGCTCACCTTCTCTGGCAGCGCCCCGCCCACCTCCGACCACGTCACTTGGGCACCACCTCCCAGCCGCCGAACGCCGACTTGTCCCGCTGTCGCGCCGGACGGCCAAAGCAGCAGCTTATTCCAGGGGAGCTCGCGTCAGATCCGCCGAGCTGCTCTGCTCTAGCTCTTTCATCCCCGCGAAGCCCTCGCACTACCTCCGCTCGTGCCGGGGCGGAGCTGGGGCCGCGGTCGGGGCGGCGCGGGGCAGGGCCGTGGAGGCCGGCCGGGGCGGAGCTGGGGCCGCGGTCGGGGCGGCGCGGGGCAGGGCCGTGGAGGCTGGTCAGGGCGGAGCTGGGGCCGCGGTCGGGGCAGCGCGGGGCAGCGCCGTGGAGGCCGGCCGGGACGGAGCTGGGGCCGCGGTCGGAGCGTCGCGGGGCGGGGCCGTGGAGGCCGGCCAGGGCG